>NW_006433953.1:2378689-2401527 GCF_000325575.1 Pteropus alecto
TCTGTGTTTATGCCTCATAGAAGTAAATATGGTGAAGCGGAGGTAAGAGACTCCTGCGACTCCAGCAACTCCACAAATGATGATTTCCAACATTTGTCAAGCTCTAACGATTCTTACTATTCTCTAAATGTGTCATATGTATTAATTCATTTCTTACAACCACCCTGTAAGGTATCAACCCCATGTTAACAGATAAGGAAACTGAGGTATGGAGATGCTAAGGAATTTGCCTGTGGTGGAGCTGGGATTCAAACCCAGTCAATCTGACTCCACATTGCACTCACTTACCTACTCTGCTACACTGCTTTCCACTAGTCAGAAGAAGCAGGGGTTTACAAAGTCTTCCTTAGTGCTCGAGAGAATGGGTTTCCTGCCAATAGATTGGGACAAATAAGGAAAGTGTGGAACTTGCCTGGTAATTCTTGATGGTGGTTGACAGCAGTCACTCCTCCTTTCCTTCCCTCTTTTTTCCCTCCTCTCTTCATTGATCCAAGTTTAAGAAAAAAGATTTGTCTTATGTAAGTGTATGAGTCAGTCTCTTCAGGTTCTGATTTGTAAAAGGTAGATGTCCCTCACTAGGTCTCAGAGTGGTGCTTGGAATCTAACCATTAGAGATTACTTGTGTGTTCTCAGGCATGACTGCCTCCCTAAAGTTCTGCAGGGTTGCTACACCCCTGCTCCAGGAGTGTTGCATAAGGTATCATTGGCACTTAGGATCAGTGTTCTATAAAATTCCTTATGGCTTGCAGGAGAACCTAGGTCATTGGTCATCAGAAGAAAAAAAAGATACAGAAAGGGAAACAGGCTTTGCTCTTTTTATAGTTTTGTCTAGGGCTACACCTAATCAGTGAGACCATGATGGGATACATGCGATTCAAGAAGCCCAGAGAAATGATATGTTAATACTAGAGATTGTATTTCAACTATTGAGATACTTTATATGTGGTAGCAGAATTTTCTTTTAGCTTTTGATTTATTAGCTAATGCTAATTTTTATGCTTTTCTAACTCCTGTACAGTTGAAGTGTTTTAAAAGTGTCCCAAACTGGCTAGTTTTAGATTTTAATTTCCAAGTCATCTTTTTTAAAAGACAAACCTTCAATTCCATTGCTCCAGGAACATCTTAGAAGCTACCCTTCTTTAGAGGACTCTGCCCTAGACCTGTCAGTGATACTCAAGTGAATGTCTTCACATTCAGAGACTCAGTTCAAGTTATAGGATAGTAACATTTATTATCTTAATTTATACTTATTAAGCCATTCATTACCAGACGAATAATTTCTATTATGAGTAATATAATAGACATCGAGAAAATGAACTAACCAGGATACTGATAAAAATCTATACTTTCCAGTATTATAAGAGAAAGTACTAAAGATGCAAGTTCCCCTGTATTAAAAGTTGTGATTTTTTTTGAATATTTATCTCACATTAAGAGCTCTCATCTATGATTTTGAATCTATATACAAAAATAATTCATATAAGTTAATTTTTTTCAGATATTTCTTAAATATGTTATTTAAAATAGAGCTTATTTGAACAGTTTGTCCTAGAACATTAACTTATTTAATACAGTGGTAAATTTTGTAACAGCCAAGATATTTCTTCAAAACAAGAATTTGGACAAAATCTTTATTTCACCTAATGAAAGTATACCATAGGAAGTTAAGGGAAACATGAATAATTAATGACATTAAATGCTGATGGGTCTGTCCCAAAAATACCCTATAGCATTGGAAGTTGATGAGCATTTTCCTGAAGTTGGTGATTATTCATTGAAATTGATATGCTTGTGAAGGGAACAATGAGATGAACTGCGTTTTCTTCTTTGTAACTTGGAATCTTTTACTATAGTATTAATGAAAGTACATGCTAAATGTCTCAAGGTAAGGGTAGAATTCTTCATCTTGTTAGTAATTATTCTTGACTTCTTGTGATCCAAGATGAGAATGTTGGAAACAAAATTATGCATAATTTGCACATACTGATTGCAGTCACAAAAGCTCTTCTAAAAGTTTTGCCTTAGGCAAAAAAAGAGAAAAATTTAATCTACTTTTATGAAGTCACTCAAATGTAGCATGCTTGCCTCCATTAAAAATAACTAAATATCCTAAGGCAATTTATATTTGGTAACTGTAGTTACTTTAAGATGTTTTATATGTGACTAGATCTGAAATTAAGAGCAGTTTCTTAAAACTCTGATATTTAAAACAAAAAGAGATTTAAGTTAGAGAATTTTAAAAATCCTCCCACATCACCAAGTCCTGTCAGCTTTATTTTCGAAGTAACTGTGGCTTCTCCGAGTCTCAACACCTCCACTCCCACTACCCTATTCCAGCTTCTTTCACCTGGACTCATGGAAAAGCCACTCTTGAATTCCTCTAATCAGTTCTCCACAAAACAACCCATATTCTTCCTTAAACATAAACTAGATTCCTCTACTCTCCTGCTCAAAATCTCTCTGCAGTTTCTCTCACACTTGGAATAAAATTCCAAGTTTTCACCATCGTCTTAAGAGGCCCCACAGGCCTTGCTTCCTTTTCCAACCTTGTCTACCTCTGCCCTGCTCTATCTTGTACTGCTCTCCCTCTGGCCACAGCACTCTTGCTCCACTTCCTTTTATTTCTGGAACGTACCAAGGTTATTCTTACCTGAGGACAGTTTCAGTTGCTAGTCATTCAGCCTAGAATGTGCTTCCGTGATCACCCCTAGCTCATTCTTGTCCCATTAAGGTCTCTACTCAAATGTCATCTCTCAAAAATACTTTTCTTACCACAGCTTCAAAATGGTCTCCCTCCTCTCCCTGACCCCAGAAGATCTCTAGTCACTTATCCTACTTATTTTTCTCCTTTGTGTTATCACTACCTGAAATTATATATATACACATGTATATATATACACATACATATATACATATGTGTGTGTACACACACACACACACACACACACACACACACACACACACACACATATGTATTTGTTTTTTGCTTATGTTCTCCACCAGAAGGTAAGTCTCCTGGGCAGAGTGGGAAGTTGGTCCTGTTTAACACTGAAACTCCATGCCTAGATCAACGTCTGGCATGGCATAGTAGTTGATAAAACCTCATTGAGTATCCATATCCCAGAGCTGTCACATGATCAGAGGTTTGCATACCTGGGCTGAATGTCTGAATGAATAGGTATTACAAGCTTTGTGTTTCTAGATAGAAATATTCCCCTTGAGCAGAATGTGCCTCCTACAGATGAGTGCTCTCACCTAGTCCTCCCCTCGGCCTCCTTGATCATATTCTCCCATTGGAACAGATTTATTTTCTCCTGTTTGGATGAACAAAGTCAAGGAGAAGGCTAGTTCTCGCTAACTAAAAAGCAATTTGGGGCTTATTTTATCCTATAAAATAATCAGAAAATTAATTTTTCCCAAAGAAAGGATATAGGGTGACATTCAAGTTCTCACGAAGCAAGTCAGTATCAGCGATACAACACTTGAGATTTAATACTAGACCTTTTCCATTTGTTTTTCTCTTTCCTACTCTATACTAATGAGAACCGAAATACCCCATAATAATTCACCTGTTACTGATATTCTTCTCATTAAAATTTCAGATTCCTCATCAGATTCTCAGTTTAGGTTTTAGACACTAACTGCCTCATTGTTACACTTCTAAACAGAAAGTCTTTCTTTACGGAACAAACACTTTAGAACATGCATAACTGAAAGCTGAGGAATCTCGGGCAGTTCAATGGTCTTTTGGAAAGGTATCTTCCTATTAAAACCTTAAGAAGTATCTGAAAACTATCTGCTATAATAGAAGTATGGTTTCTGATAATATCCAAAATGTTTGAAAAATAGCACTAATGATTAATGGAAATAAAATCATAAAATTGTTTTTTGTTATGTCCCTCCCCTCCCCTTAGAATCAACTTCAGAATAATTTCACGTTGGTAGACAACTGCTTCCCACATGTGAATTAGAGTTAAATTATACCAATGATGTCATTGACGTGGAATAAAAAGTGCTGTGATTTTTAGTGATGGCTATTTCACCACAGCTGTGAGCAATGTGTTCCATAAAGACTGGTATAATTCTCCCAGGAGCCATGTTAAAACCTCACTCTTGCAACTCTTTAGTAACATAATAATGATTAAAAATGGATGCAAAAGGTATTTGCCCACAAGGTCAGTATTTTATGTAGTTCCCGGTTAAGAAGTAAGAAAAAAAAAGATTCTGATCTTATGATACACGTGGTATATTAGGCTAAGGTCCAGCACGTGCTATATTATTAAGCAAGTCTGCAAATTAAAATAAGAGGGTAATCAAATACAATAGGGTGATTTTCTTGTTTGAAATAAAAGTGAAAACACAGTGCCTTTGAACTTTAAATATCTGAAGAAAAATAGCCTGGGTCAAAGGTAGAACTAGATTTTTTTTTTTTCTTTAAAAGCTTTAAGATTGCCTACTCTTATTTTGGTTGGATTAAAGCAGATCGTTAGCATTACTGTAACCTGGGTCAGAGCCGTCCTGGGGGGGATGGCTGTGTGCCCAGCGACCCACTTTGCTGGGAACTGCCATGGTGGCCCTCTCCACAGGTGTCCGCCGTGGAGCATAGTTCTCTCCTTGTGGGGTCTCGATGATTCACCATTGAACTTTCATTGAAGAGAAAGAGTTTCCCAAAATGGGAAAAGAAAAACAGCACCCAGCAAATAAAAATAAGCAGCTGTATTTTGCATAGAGAAAGTGAAGTCATTTCTTATATTCCGAGTCCTTCACCTGTATGCCCAAGATCTGATGTGATGTGACTCTGAGCAGATTGCAGCCTTTTCCCACGAAATCTGTCTGGATCTTGTTTGGCCACGTTTTGCAGAAGGACTATTTATTTGAGTCATTGCAAAAATAAAGCCTCCTAGGTTGAGGTTGTATGGGGAAGGATGGTTAATCCAGAATGGATGAAAGCTCGAGAGTGAATGTGGATAATGCCTTTGCCATCCATGTTCTGAGCTCATGTATATATTAGTTCTGAGAATGCACAAATTATTTCTAAATTATTGATTATGATCTTGCTTAAACCTAGCCAAGTGCCTAATACCTAGCACATTTTATGTGCTCAAAAGAGGTGTGTGTGTGTGTGTGTGTGTGTGTGTGTGTGTGTGTGTGTTGAAATGAATAAAATGAGAAGGAAGAAACTTAAGATGGGAAATTGAAAATGATGCTAAGTATCAGTCTAAATAGTGGTATACGGGTATTTTCAGAGAACTACACAGATCCCCAAACTGGAAGAACTAGGCTGTTGAACATGGAACAGATCAGTGTGGGTGTTCAGGACTAGGATGATGAATTCTACAAGGAAAGGATATCTGATGCCTTTCTAAAAGCTCTTCTCAATGTGAAAACAAAGCAGTCTAGCCTGACAGTTTACAGAAACTGTTCATGACGACAGCCTCCTTAAAAGACGTGTTTCCTCTTGTGGTATGCCCTACTCAGTAACACCTGCCTCACTACCCAGTGCTTTTTGTCCTTGTGGTATCCCCTTCTACTTTCCTCACTAGTGTGTACATAAATCTTAAGAGCAACATGGATTGGCCTCCAGGCCTGGAAGATGTAGAATAGTTTCCAAAGACACTTGATTTGCAATCAGGAAGTAGCTCAGACATCAAGCTATTTGGGCTCAATTAAGAAAAAAATCTTTGACAGCTACAAGTGGAAAGTTCTTGGGATGGGACAACTTTTAATAGTTCCAGACTTGGCAACCTTCAAAAGAAATGCTGCCAGTTCTTAATTTTAAAACTAGGACTACATTTATGCAACATTTAAACAACTGGTTAATTCAGCGAAACTATCACCCCAATTTAATTCGGTGACATAGATGAACAGAGCTTTGATTAACTAATTCACCTTCCAATCACTTGTCAAGATGTTGCAAATGGGCTGGTTTTTATTTTACACAACTGAGATTAATGATATCAATAAAGAGGTAAGTTTCAATAACTTTATTTTATACTTGAATTATGACTTAAAACAGTTTCTTACATTAATAATGGTGGACATATGAAGATTTGCTTTTAAACTTAGTGTGACTATTTTGGCTTTTTTTTTAAGTGACATATTTATCAAGGATAAGTATATGCTAAGGGCTCAAATCCACCTTTAACCATGCTTTTATCTTATGCTTAGAAAACTACAGCAGCCTCTTTATTTTGCATTGTAGATGTTAATCGCTTTAATCTATCCCATAAAGTTAAGGAAATCTCCTTAAACATTATTTTATAGTGTAATTTTCCTCCTCAGAAAACTTCAACACTGTATATGTGTCCAAACCTCATTATACCTAATCTAATTGAACATATGAAAAATAATAAAAATAAGGATAGGTATACATGAAGGTAATAGATACAGAAAGTTTGATTGCATTTAAAAATTTCTTTTTCCCTATGTGTTTTTTCCTACTTACACAATTAGTACATCTTACCTACGTACAAAATAATTTAAATTTCATTCTCTTTTTTAAAGTTTCAATAATGCCCATTTCCTTGATTAAAAAAAAGAAAGGATAAACAGAAAAAATGGAAAGCACATAAGAATGTAGAAATAATCCATGTATATTACTGATCAAATTAATGTGAAAAAACTGAACTCTCCAGCTAAAATCAGATTGGATTTTAAAACAAATACAAAAAAAAAAAAATCCAGCTATATTCAGATCATAGGATAAACACTTAAAATGTTTGGATAAAGATTTAAAGTCAAAGGACAGAAAAAGTTTGTTTACCATTCAGTAAACAAAATAAAATTGGTGTTATTATCAGAAAAAGTAAACGTAAAGTCAAGAGGCATTCCTAGAGATGAACACTTCAAGTCATCCCTAAGATATAATAGTTCTATTCTTATATGCACCTATAATATTATCTCAAATTGTAGTAGTCCACCTTATAGATGAAGCAGATAAAAACGTTAGCAAGGTTGTAAAAGATTTGAACAGTATAGTTAACAAGTATGATTTCTTTAACATTCAGAAAACATTACACTTCACAATTGGAAAATAAATATTCTTTTCAAGTACACAAGGAACATTATGAAAATTGACTACATTTTAGAGCATAAAGATACCCTCAACACGTCAAAAGATTGATATCAGACAGCTCATATTTTTTAAACACAATCCCATGAAGTAGGAGACTAGGAAGAAGAAATATTGAAACACTTAAAAACACATTTTCAAAAGACTCATAAAATAAAATAAAAAAATAGTGGAAATTATAACTATTCAGAATTAAATGGTAAAAATATTATATAACAAAACTTGTGGGTAGAACCTAAAGCAAATTTTGGAATGACTTTTGTAGCCTTAAATACTCTCATGAGAAGAAAGCTCAAAATTAATGTTACCTTGTTTATCCTAGTAATACAAAATTGGTTTAATAGTAGAAAATCAATATAATTTACTTCATTAACAGATTAAAGGAGAAAAAAAATTTAATAAATACAGTAGAAAAAGTTTGAAAATTTTTAACATTCATTCCTGATAAAAGTCTTAGCAAGCTAGGAATAAAAAGAAACTTTCTTAACCTGAAAAAGATTGTACACAGAAGTATACAGTAAATATCATACTCAGTGAGAAGTGTAAGAGGCATTCTTTTTAAATCCAGGACAAATCAGTGATGACCACTATCATTGCTTCTAACCAATGTTAAGTCAATAAGATAGCTTCACAAGTTCGATACTGTAATCATAATACAAAACTAAATTCTGTATCCATGTACCTATAACAATCAGGAAATATAATTAAAATAAAACAGAAAAATACATTCATTCTAATATGCCCCAAATCAACAACAGTAACTAATCACAACCAACAAAAAATCTTTCAAAATATGCATACCTTTTATGGAGAAAACTGTAACATTTTATTATAAGATATTAAATAAGTCCTAAATAAATGGAGATATACATGCTATGTTCTCAAACCCTATATTGTGAAGCAGTGAATTTTCTTGAATTTTGTCTAAAAATTCAAAGTAATTCCAACTTTTTTTTCTATGGACTAGAATAAACTAATTCTAAAATATAAATGCAAGAGCAGAGATGATCGGTGATCAATGTAGTGCTACTTACCTAACTAGATGTTGTAACAGTGTGTATTTTCATAAAGACAATTAGACCAATAGCACCAAAATAAAGAACCTAGACACAGATCCTTTTGTACCTGGAAATTGACTTGTGGAAAAAAACAGGCATTGTAAATCAGTGACAAGGAAAGAACAATGTAATAAATGATGCTGAGAAAAGTGATAATCCCTGTGGAAAAAATGAAATTGGAGCCCTATCTCATCTCATACACAAAAATTAATTGCATGTGGATTAAAGACTTAAATGTGAAATGCAATAATTAAAACAAATATTTCAAGAAACAAAATAACAATAACTTTATATTCTGGTGTTGGGGATTGGAAGCATTTCTCTTAAGATATTTAATACACTTTTAAGTTAGTACTTCTGCTTAGCAAAAGACACCATAAAGGAAAAGAGTAAAAGATAAGCCAAGGACTGGAATAAAATATTTTCAACATATGTCCATGAAAAATGATTGCTAACTAGTGTGTATAAAGAACTCCTGCTAACTAGTGTGTATAAAGAATTCCTGTGGCCTCAAGTAGGAAAACCCAACAAAAGCTAATAGAAAAATCAGCAAAAGTCACAAATAACATTTCACATAAGAGAAAACAGGAAAAGCTCAGAAGATATGAAAAGATGATGAACATCATTAGTAATTAATCAAATTTAATTTAGTATATTTGCATGTTAAACCACAATGAGATATTTTATATGCACCAAATTGGCAAAGATTTTAAAAGTCAGAAAATACCGGTATTTACAAGGATATAAAATAGGGGTTGGCAAACTTTTTCTGTAAAGGATAGTAAATATTTTAGGCTTTGCAGGTCATAGGTCTCTTGTAAACAACTCAACTCTTCCACTGTATCACAAAAGCTGCCTTAGATAATGTGTAACCAATTGGTGGCTGTGTTCTAATAAACCTTTTATACAAAACAGGCAGCAGGCTTGATTTGGCCAATGGGCTATAGTTTGCTGACCTATGATGGAGAAGAAAGAGTAATCACATGGGAGTATAAATGGGTATAGACATTTTGGAATTAATCTACTATGAGAAGAGTCTATGCAAAATCCATTCCTACATATGTACTGTGAGAGAAACTCTAGTTCCACAGGCCTGTGCAAGAATGCTCATAGCAAGATGTTTATAGTAACAAAATACTAGAGTCATCTCAAATGTATATCACCAATAATATGGATAAACTTATTTTGAAATTTTCATACAAAGGAATACTATACAGCAGACAACATGAATGAGCCACAGCTAGAGGCAGTAACAAGGATGCATCTCAAAAACTGTTTTTTGAGAAAAAAAAAGAGCAAATCACAGGGGAATACACAGTATGAACCCATTTGAATAATGATTAAGAGGCAATACTAAAAACTCATCTTTAGAATTACAAACAAAGTGATAAAACTAAATTGAGAATCAATAGAATGATAAAAACAAAATGCAGGACAATGTCCACCTCTTGCGGGAGGGACAGAATGTGGTTTGAGAAAGCCCCACAAGAGCTTTTAAGATACTGGGGCTGTTCTCTTCCCTAATCCAGTTGGTAGATAATTGTGTTTGGCTTTCATTTTATTCTTTACATGCTAAACACATATGTTATATAGCTTTGTCTATGTGATATTTTACAATAAAATATAAGTTCAACTATAATGTGTTATCCAGTTAAGTAATATTTTAGGAAGATTATTCTGGTAGAGGTATTCAAGAATGACCAGAAAGGAGGAAAGAAAGATCAGGCTGACCAGTTAGAGACTGTTAGAGTACTCCAGGTATAAGGAGCAGTGGTCACTTTTTGAGGTACAAATGTAAAGATCTTGGATAGAAGTGATGAAAAGGACGGTTAAGCCAGAAATGTTTACTGGAAAAATATGAAACAGAAAAAAGCAAAACAAAAATCTGTTGTAAAAATTCTCAAGGAAAGTTGAACAGTATTTATTTTGACATAAAATAATAAAAGAATAGCTCATATTAATATAATTTAATGAATAATGACCCAATACCTGGCACAAAGAGTAACTGTTGAGAACATGAAAAGGTAAGAAGAAACATGATCAATTTACCATGGTGGTTAAGGACGTGTGTTTAAATCCCTAGATCTTTGGCAATATTATTCATGTTTCTAAGGCTCAGTTTCCAATCTGTAAAATGGGTGTAATGACATCTATTTCAGATAGTTTGAGGGCATAATGTTGTGTTTTTGTGTGCTTACTATATTGCATAGCACACCATAAAAACTTGGTAAATGACATCAAAAATATAATAACACAAAACGTAATAAGGAAAATTGTGCCTTTTAAAGAAGTAATTGGTAGGTTTTTTTCTCTAACATTACCTTGATCTGCTTGTAATAATGTTTTTACACATGGCACTGTCAACACCTGGCTTGGCTTAGCTGGTATTGCTCTTTTCCTTTGTCACTTTAAAGAAACATTGGCTAATACAACTGGATTTGTTTTAACCCTTACTTTGATACATTTTCTTTTCCCTCTATAACTTTGAAAGGGGAAATTCACTGAATAAGGCTAGTTATGATGTCACAGAACATATCTCACACTTCCATGATTTGGGGCGGTACCCTTAGAGAAGATAATTGAACATACACATCTCACTCCTAGCCATCTGCAGGAGATAAATGGGTAAAAGCTGGGTTTACATGCATTTAAATTCTGAGTTCTAAGCTTCTCTTTCCTGTGGTGAACTTAGTTAAAATAAAATACAGAGTAGATATAAAGGAAGGAAAGTGAGAGCCCTTGCAAAGGAAGGAAGTCTCACTGTTTAGAGTGAATAATCTAAATCAACTGCCTATACAATTGCACTGATAATAGTTGAAATTCCTTTTTTATTTTTATTGGGTACATTCAGCCTTTAATGGCTCAAAACTATTTCTTCCCCATTTAATAGTAAGAACAATAAAGTCATGTCTTAACTACATGAATGGGGATTACTTTAGGATTTGAAAAATATGCATTGCCTTGAGAGCAAAACATAAAATCTTCAAGGTGAAACTTGAAATATTGCTTTTAAATTTTTAATTGTGTTTTATGGAGATACTATTTCAATCTTATTTGACTTTTGAATTAGATTGTTTAATGCTTGGGGCTATATACAGCTACTAGAAGAAATTAACTTTGGAAATATTTTTAAAGAAAATATTTTTAAAGAAATGGAAACTGCTTCTTTATGAAAACCTGAAAAATCTCTAGTAATTTTCTCAAACTCATCAAGCAGGTTAATTGTCATTTTTTATAATATTTTCATACTAAGTTACTAAATCACCAAACTAGCATGTATATAGTGCCTCATTTGCTTGTGGTTTTGGCATATTTTACCTAAGAAGAAAAGTTAGATTTTCCTAACAAAGTAGCTAGTCTTCGCAATTTTGGAGGACGGCTAGCGGGGAGTCTTTGCAATTTTGGAGGATAGCTAGGGGGGAGAGGTAGGTTGATCACTTCTAACTATAATTTGTTTTATTTACTTGCACTTTTGTCAGTCTAAGTAAATAATGAGAAAAGAAGAATCAAATAAATACACATGGAATATCAGAGATATGCTGCCAAGGAACTCATTCGTTAGAAAATTTAACAACAGTATTTCACAGCTACCTTAAAAAATAAGACAAAATAAGAGGCGACTAAAGTGGTATGTACATAAACTAAAAGCCTGGATACATTCGATTGTAGCATTTTAAACATTTTTTTTTTCAGTTTGGTAAAATTCAGAGTAACTTCTTATAACTTCTTAAACAAAACAATGTGAATGAATGTTTTGCTTTATGAGAGCTGTGTAAGAGGAGCCAAACTCAATGTCAATTTTGTAGAATATGCATCGTCGTAAAAGCGAGTCAAGTGGTTAAAATGCCTGCAGCCCTCTCTGATGGACAGCACAGATATGGTAAGCTGTGGACTAAATTGGAATTCCTGTTCACTCAGACTGTTTCCTGTCTCTCAGTGAGGAAGGATGGAGGAATATGACAGGCGGGAAAACCCGAGTGTGTTAGTAAATAAAGTGAAAAACGAGAGTTAGGCTCAGGCTTATTCACTCCACAGCAATAAGAACACAAATGACAGAATCCATTCTCAGTTCTCAAAGTTGAGAAAGGTTATAATGGCAAATACTTTTTAGTGATTGTGATACGCTAGGCATTTGACTAAGAACTTCATAAATCTTACACCATCTCTTGACCCTCCTGACAAAACTGTACAGTAATTACTATTATTGTCACCATGTTATGAGATGGAAATTGAGGCCAAGGGAGCCTAAATTAATTGGATCTATGTCACAAGCTAAGTGAATGAATGGGCTAGGTTTTGAACTTGGGTCTCTGATTCCAGAGCTCATGTTTTAAACCCCTTACTGTGGTTCTGGGGGAAGCAAAGACTGAATGACTCCCAGTGTGGGAGATTCTTCTGTGAGACCAGATTAGGTGTTCATTTGATGTTAACATTCTCGATTGGTTTGATTTGAGGATCAGGTAACAATACCTATGCCCTCTGGGTGACGAATGGTAAATTTGAAAGCTCTGATAAGAAATATTGCCTGATATTATTTAGATAAGTTGAATAAAATATTCTTTAAAAATTCCATCTGTTTGCTAGACATTTCCTTATGACTACCTGTGAAATTTCCAACTGCCTGTGGAGGCTCAAAAAGGATATCAGAATAAAGATGTCCCAAAAGAATTCGTTTTAGGGAAGCGGTGAAATCAATGTGCAGTAGGAACATGTACTAGGTTAATTACTACAGTCATTTAAGATGATAACATAAGGTCTGTGTAGCATCATGAAGAAAAATCATAAAAATACTAATTGGCATATGCAGAATATAAGTTGCTTATACACTGTAATTATGGCTATGTTTTTAAAAGCAGTCTTAAAAAATACACCAAATGCTAACAAACGGTTGTGTGAAATTGGTGGGATTTTTTTCTTTCTCTAATTACAAGTTTTAAATAATGTAGTTAAATTATTTCATAATAAAAAGAATGAATAAATAGAAAACCAAAACAGAAAAGCAAAAATGTATTTAAAAGAGACATTTAAAGCTTATAATCAACAGGTTTTCTTGACCTGTGAAAGTGGCTGATTATCAAGAAGGTGAAAATGAAGATGATTCCTAGTTTTTCTGGAGTCACATGTGTTTTCCAAGATAAGAAGAAGAGCAGGTTTGAGAGGAAGATAATTGAATTCAATTTAGACATTGTCGAGTTTTGAAATTAACCCAAATACTGAATGCAGGAGAAAGAGGAGATTTTTGGAGAAGAAAATATGTTGTTTTTGCTGTTAGGTTTGCTGAAGTATTTTTATGCCGATGTTTTATGTATGAGGTGAGAATAGCAACTCAGAAACTCAGATGGGAGGATTAGATTTGAACAGGTGAGACTGGGGGCATGGATTTCATTTTAGAGGCGAATACTACTTTTCTTCTGTGAGTTATTGAGGAAATTGTGAATGGGCTTAGATAATGAAAGTTAAACCTGTTTAGGTATAAAGCTGAGATAGAGAGGTAATAAAGAAAGGAAATAAGGATGACTCCCAGGTAACTACTGGTTTGAGTGACGGAATGAATGGTGGTGTCACCGAGTGATTAATGAAATAAAGAGGATTAGCAGATTTAACAAAAATTCATGGATCTAGATTTTGATTTCAATGTCTATCGTACATCCAGGGAGAAACAGCCAGTCAGCAGGTAGATCTAATTGGGGCTCATGAGTGAGGTCAGAGCCAGTGATAAAGACCAGTGTGGAGATGGTGAAAAACATGGCAGTGAGGGCAGTATCTCAGAAAGAGTAGGTCAGGTAGCATCAAATACTGCAGAGAGGACCAGGACAAGGACTGAGAGGTGGCCCCTGATTTGGCTGTGGGGTGAGTCATTGCTACTTTGGTTCGGGCATAGGATTAAAAGTCTAACTGCAGTGGGTTCAGTTGTGAATGGGGTGGAGGGAGTGGCAACAACAGAGACAAAGCATTCTCTTAAGAATGTTGGTAGATATAAGGTGTTGAGTCCTTTATTTTATTTTATTTTATTTTATTTTATTTTATTTTATTTTATTTTATTTTATTTTATTTTATTAAATTTATTGAGAGGGTAACATAGGTTATTAACATATAAAGTTCAGGTGTACAACTTTATAAAACACATCTATGTACTTCATTGTGTGCTCACCACCCAAAGTCTAGTCTTTTTCCATCACCATATATATTTGACTCCCATAACCCCTTCATCCTTCCCATCTAGTAAACACCATTCTGTTGTCTATATCTATGGATTTGTTTGTTTGTTTGTTTTGCTTGTTCATTTTCTTTCCTATTTTATATCCCACCTATGAATTCAATCATATTCAGTCTTTTGACTGGAGAAAAGATGCATGACATGATTTTAGGATGTAGAAAATGAGACAGAGAAGAAAGAATGGTTGAAAATACTTCAATATGGAGATAATGGATATAATAGGTCCTAGAGAAGGTGTTAGGGGTAAAGTGGGAGTGGAGTTGCCCTGAAAAGAATAGGGATACCTACTGCTCTGAGGAGACCACCTAGAAGTGCTTTGTGTATTAAAGCAATAGTTCTCTCCCTCTCTCTCTATGCCAACTTAAATCTGTGTTACAACTAGACTGTCATTGTTCCAGAAAAATAATTAGCAATCTTCAAATTAATAAGTTCCTACCACTCTTCACTTTTGAGCTATTGAAGTTACCCAAGTAAGGAGCAGCTCCATAACTAATCAACTCTTGAAGTTTGGATTGTCTGCCCTTTGACTTTGAAATCATAGTCTATTTCTTCTCAGTCTTTTGTCAGTGGAGACTATCTTCTGAGATGCCACAAGGCCTCCAAAGTGACTATTCCATGGAGCTTATATCTTAAGTCAAATTACCCCAAATTTCCTCTAAATTTCCTAAAAATTCACAAAGCTGTTTTTTGTTTTTTGGTTTTTTGTTTTGTTTTGTTTTTCGTTTTTAATTTGTGAGCCAGCCATAGAGAAAAAGTTAATTTCATCTACATATATTTTAAGCATCTTACACATTTTCCATATATTGCCCCAAACCTTCATTTTCAGAATGAAGGAAAAAAAACTTAAGATCTGGAGGAATGAACTTGTTCAGGGTCATGGAGCTGATCGATAATACAATGGGAACTACAAATGAGGCTTCCTGGCTTGAAATCTAGTGCCTCCTCCTATGGCCTACAGTTTATACTTTACATCAAACATGGGGGTCTTTTTATTTGCTTGTTTTTTCACTTTCTTTTCTTTAAAAGTGTATCCATACTTTATTGTATTTGGCCTCAAATAGTAGGTTCATCCTTTATTACTGTGGATGATCTAATGTGGGTCTATTAGAAAGTTTCGCTACGTACATTATGATAGGATCTGGCTGCCAAATAAATGAAATACTATTTCCACTTTTCTCAACTGTGGTCTTATAAAATAGCTATCATTGCTTTATTTTGTAATTATCCCCTTTGTCAAGAGAATTAGTTTGAAGGACTTCTTCAGCTTTAATATTTGCATGGTACAATGTACCGTGTCCTGAGTAACATAAGTAATAAAAAATAAAAGTAAAACCCAACAAACCTATCTTAGAACTGGTATATGTCCCAGAATTTGATTGGTTCTAGTTGTATAGATTTAAATATAAAACATATGAAAAGATTCTTTTGAAATTGAGCCTTTAAGGTTTTCTTAGAAGAGGAGGTTCTGCGTGTGTCAATTGAATTAAACATGATGTGGGATTCCCAGAGTGGAAATAAGAGCTCTTCAGAGAGTGTTAGGTGGTTGGACTGAAGGGACAAATAAATTAGAGACTTGGAAAGCTTATAGGCCTTATCAAACCTTATTTATACTCTCAAGGGTGGCAGCATGTAAAACAAATTAAGATGTGTCACTATTGGTATCTAAATCTCATGATAGTTTTTCAACTATTTTCTGTGGTGATAATCCTACTTATTTAGGTTGGGTTGATGCCATTTTGTTTCACAATTGGAAGTTCTTTTCTATTCTATAGATCTTTGTCTTTCATTCAAATGATATTTTTTGATGATAGAGATAGAACACAACTAAACAAAACAAATACCCGTTGCTGACTATGTTATATTTAAGGGTATTCCTTCAAAGACAAGACATAAATAAAGTGTATCAATTAGGAATGGCTTGGTCTAACTTTAACAATTATGTGGGCAGGAACAGGCTTAAATTATAGCTCAGCAGTTGGGGAAACCCTTCTTATTCTAAAAAGCTGAATCCAGTAACTTAGAAATAATACCAGTGTGTTAGAAGTTCAGTGTGTGACATGTGTTCCTTATTTGCAGTGGATATTGCTATCGTGCATACACTTTGACATTTCAAGGTTTGAAAATTGTCACAGAAAATTTTGTTTTATGTTTACATCATGTGGTTTTATATTTCTTTGATTTTAAAAAAACTTGCATGCATGCGTCTGGTCCTAAATTTATAAAAAATGGAAAAATATAAATAGAAACTAACAATCTCATATTAAGCTTGCCATATAGAGGTAACCACTTTAAACATTTAGGTCTTCTTTTCTCCTGGATTAAAAAAAAATGTTAATGATAATCATAATATAATAATAATAATTATAACAGCTGCTGACATTTGTTGAAAATTATGAACCAATAACTTCATAGTTCATTAAATTTATCAAATGAGGAAATTTATATAAGCACATAGAATAGTGTGTTTTATATCAATTTCTACTGTCTTGTTTATGTAAATTTCCTCATTTGATCCTCACAAAAATATTATGAGGTAGGTAAAATTACTGTTCCCATATTCTAGGGGACTGAAATACAGACAGGTTAAGTAACTTGTCCTAGAGCACACAAAGTAGTGGAGTGTTTGAATACAAATTCAAGCAGTCTGACCCCAGAGTCTGAACTTTAACTATTATTTCCCTCTGCTGCTTCATATACATGCTCAATTATATTTAATTTAAATCATACTTTAGTAACAATGTAACATTCTGCTTATTTTTACAAACTTATTATCATAAGGTTTCCCCATGTTAATAATTCTTCATAAACATAATTTAAAGTCCCCTAATACATCATTATTTGACTGTATCCTATTATATGTAATTATTCTCTTCAAATGACACATTTAGATTGTTTACAGATTTTTGATACTATAAATAATGCTATGAAGTTATTTTGACATAAATCAGGATTTCCGGTCATTTTCTTAGGATAGATTTCTGGAAGTAGAATGATTGCTTGCTATGAAGACATTTTAATGTCATACTTTTCTAAATTATGATATAAAAAAAGCCATGTCTACAAATAAACTTTAAATCTTCTTTAAAAGTTAATTAATGGGAGTACCTACATTTTAGAAGCTTTTATGATGTGATGAGAGAAGGCAGGGGACTAAGCACTGGGGAAACTATTCTCTATTTCAAGCCTGACCTTTGCTCATTGATAAGCCACCCTTTATCTTTGTGTGAAACCCCTGGAGCTAATCCACACATGGATTACCCATTGATTTTGAATAAACTGTGTGCTCAGAGCAGCTTTTTAAGGAGACACAACAAGAAGAGAAATTAGGCCAAAGATTGCAAAGCATGTATTGATATTTAAAAGGCACAATACACAATATTGTTTTTAGTCAGACTTATATAGAACTCCGTGTAACATGAATATAAAATAACAAAATGGAACTCTGTTCTAAATCTATATTTAGCATAAATATGGGAATATAAAGGTACATTATCAAATAAACACTGGATAAGTCCTCCGCAAATGTCTTCATTCTCGAAGTTGAAGCCAGAACCAATGGCATGAGTAGATCTAAACTAGTGGTGGTGGCGTGACTCTGTAGCTGAAAATGTGGTTTGCTTCCTTTGGTAACCTGTCTGATCATTATTTTCTTGTTTAGTGCTTCACTTATATCTTTCTTTCCGACTTTATCGACCTCATCCCTAAACCCCAGTCTTGCATACCATGCTGTTCTCTTCGTGCCCCGATATATTCTATTATATTTTCTATCCTGCTGCCTATCTTTCCACAGACTCCAAAAGTCAGAAAACCATTTATTTGGCTTTATCTATGTTTTTATATTCATATATACATTTACATATACACATTTATATGTATATACACTTGCGTATATGTATATGTGTGTATATGTACGTATATACATAGGGATATTTTAAATGTATATCTTCATTAATCAATAAGCTTGACTCCTAAGTGAAAATGTAAGTTATGTAAAATGTTCCCTCTTTATTCCTTGTCTTTACCCAGTATTTTCTTATTATCTTGTGTCCCAGACAGGTTTTCCCACTTGGGTCTCAAATTTGTCATGACTATTTTAGAAAAAATGACGGCTAAGTAAAAGAATGAGCAAACTCAAGTAAATGAAAGGACATGCTACTGGCTCTAGTAAACAAAAATGAAAGCAAGAGGATTAAATACAAAGTGATTACAGTGAGAATACATAAATATGTAATAGCATTTAGGATTGGTTAGGATATTAAGTTCTTGCAGTTATGCCTTTCCTTAACTAACATACAAATGCCCCCTTTCCAATGCTCCCTCAGGGAGAGTAGAAGTATGTATAATGTTACCTGTTATAAAGGATCTATTGGTTCTTTGTTCAGATGCTTAGATTTAAATTCTTGACTTTCAAAGAACAACTGTATAAAGAACTCTCCCTTGGTGAGTCTCTAAATACTAAAGAGCAGTGGCTCCCAAATTGGCTGCATACTTCAATCACCTGGGGAGATTATAAAAATGCAGTGGGGCTGAGAATTTATATTTTTCAAAGTTCTCCAATTAGTTTTGATGCTCATCCAGGTTTGGGGACTGCTGTTAAAGTGGCTGCTTGGATATTAGCTAAGTCAGTTTCTGTGCCTTCAGTGGATATTCAGTAGGTGGCTAACAGTTATTAAGTGTATACATTGTGCCAATCACCATGACCTTTTGTAGCCAAAGAAATTTGTCTAGGTTTGTGAGTGGCAGAAACTAGGTTCAAAACAAGACTCTGAGTGCTCATTCTTATGCAGCCTCTCAACAAAGTGTCGATTAAGGCACAGAAAAGGTAAGGAACAGGCTAAAGTTAAAAATTCACTCTCTTACATTTTAGTCAATCAGTTTCTTCACCGTAAAATGGAAATAATATCTTTGTAGAATATTATTTACTTAACTTTATTCTAAAATGATTTTATACTTAAAGAAGATTTGCAAAGTTAGTACAGAGATTTCCTATATACCCTTCACTCGGCTTCTAATGTTAACATCTTAAGTAATGTAATGTCTAACATAGACATTTTATATGACCATGGTATACTTATCAAAACAAATTAATTTTGAATGCCCCCAGTTTTCCCATTAATGTATTTTTTGTTCCAGTGTTCAGTCCAGAATAACATTGCATTTAGGCATCATGTCTCCTCCAATCTGTGACAGTTTCTTGGCCTTTTCTTATCTTTCATGACTTTGACACTTTTAAAAACCAGTGGTCAGGTAGAATGCCCTTGGTTTGGGGTTTATCTGATGTTTTCTTATGATTACACTGATGCTATGAGTTTCAAGGAAGCATTCCCAGGGGTGATATACCCTTCTTGTTGCATCGAAATAGGGCCTTTGTTAGATTTTTGACATGTATTCACTCTCAATATAGGTATTTAAGCAAAAGCTAGATGATTATTTGCAATGCTGAAAAAATCCTTGCATTAGTCAGGATCTTTAAGACCCCTTCCAGCTCTATAAGTCAAGCTAACAAGTGAACATTACAAATAAAAAGTCACACATACAAGACAAATACGAAGTTTGAGACTAGAGAGAATCAACATTAAAGAGTGATCTCCATCATAGAGAGTACTAGGATTTCCCTATATGGGGGCTGAATTCAGAATGTGATATCTCCATTATGTTTGGAGTTTTCCCCAATGTGGAACCTTTATTACAGGCCCTGAAGACGTATCTGTAAGTGAGTATTTGCTGTGGATAATTGAAGCCACTGGGCCACTCCTGTGGTTTTCTTCTTTGTGTTACTAAAAATTAAATTGATGTGTAGTTAAGTGGAAAGCGATCTAATTTTAAAGAAAGCAATGACTTGACTCTGACTTTGACTCTGTGGTTTGGATATGTTATGTAACCTTTTTTGCCTTAGTCTCTCTGTGACTCACAATTCTTACTGAAATGTTTTGACTTATATTGGACTCAGAATATAGCTCTAGAAATATAATGCCTACCCCTGGCAAAATGGGATGTAATATGGTTAACCTAGAAGAGTTAATTCTATATTTTAACATATGCCTTGTAAAGGTGTTTCATTATAATAAATAATTTAAAAATGAAGATACCAAACAAACTAGTTTATTTGAAATGTACTGAAGTTCCCCTGGAGAAATGGGGGCACAACTGTAACACTGCAAATTTCATGTTGGAATGTTGACTGCTTATCTTGGAAAGATGATGGTGTCATGGAAAATGCTCTCAGAAATCAAAATTCTTGGCTTAGTATCAAAACTTCAGCTACCTACCCTAACAAATCATTTAATCTCACTATTTGGCTTCCTCTCTGCAACATTAGAGAATCAGGCAATTTTTAAGTCTCTGGTTTGTAAATTCTATATATATTTTTTTTGAGACTTCATCCTTCATGTCCATAAGGCCATTGATTCTGTATTGCTACTATACTGTATGTAAATATACTATACTGGGTAGTGTTTTAAAAATTCAGGAAATGCTTGGCTATACACTTTTCCACTTGAAAAAGCAACTTGTAAATATCTCACAGTGTTTAATAATTTGTTTGGAAAATTGATACATTTTTGTTCTTGCTATGAGTTTCTGAACTAGATAAAAGAACTTCAATCCCAAGGGAGAGAATAGTTTAGTTATAAGATACGAATTTTTGAAATAGAAAATAACCTTATAAATGAATATACATACAATTTGATGAATAAATTGTTTATCTGCCTAAGATGTTCCAAGTTATTTTATTGACATGAAAATTGTAAAGTGTTTGGAAAACAGTTTCATTTTGATAAGTATAATCAGCACATTTCCTGTACTATAGTTGCAGATCTGTTCATAAACAACATTAAAAGAAAAATAAAGTGACATAATGTCTGGGAAAGAATTCTCTAATAGAAACAGACTTGAGTTCATAGTTTGTGATATTTCAAGTACACAGTTCCTACTGAGAGGGCCTCAACATATTTGCTGATTATAAAAGAAATGTCATTTGGCTCTATGCAAAGGTGGTATCATTTCATTGTGGTCTGGTTCATTCTGTTATTCTTGCTGACCAAAGAGGGAGAAGCAAATTACCCAGTCAAACTCCAAACTGTACTACAAACTTCCTAGCTCCTTCCTTCTGGAACTTAAAGGTACAGGGCAAGATGCCTTTTAAAGGTCTTTAATGATACCTTCAGTAAATCCTCCATTATGGTGAGGGGGCAAATGGAGCTTTGTGATGGGCCAGATGTGTCATGAATAAGCACACATGTCACTTCACATTAGATTCTAGTTTGGTTTCAATCCTAATTTGAAAGTTAATTGTTTTTTAAAATAATGTGGAAACAAACTCTTTTGATAATGAATTTCTAATCTACATAGAAAATAGCAAAATCAAATACTTTTCAACAATGTCTCTAAAACTTGTCAGTACATTGTGAATATGGATAACATACTTTATACTCAGTTGTGTTGTTAATGTTTAACAGCTGGCTCTCTAGAGAAAAGCTCTGATTTTTGTAGTGTTTGCCCATGTCCGTGGTGTAAATACTCCTAAAATGGGCCAATTTCAAGCTACCAAGATTACTGTATCTGGAAATGTGCATAGTCAGCTCTCAGATGTTGTACAAGTAAGCTCTAATACACTTCTTATTATACTCATTACATGAATGAAGAAAGGAAAACCAGGTGGCAAATTCAGGGCCACGGAGTCATAAACAGGAAAATATCTGTTTTCCAGGTTCAGTCAGACAAGCTCAGTGATTTCACTGATATTCCTGTCTAGTTTTGAACATTTTTAAGAATCACCTGTGCAAAAGTAGATTAAAACAGGGTGTAATTCCTGTGTGAAAAGGCTTTTACCATCGTTTTAAAAATTGGATCTTTAAGAATTGTGTATTTTCATCCAAAATTACAAATGCAAGGGATCTCCCTGTATGAAATTAGAGAGTGCTCTTGGACTGTTTGGCAACACCATGCAGGAGAAACGGGTAAAGAATGAGCGTCCTATTGGCTCAGCCTCTGAGTGAGGACAGCTCTGCAGATCTTAGCCAGTTCAGCTTTTTATAACTTTGAAGACAAGAAATTTGAGAGCTAGGACTTTGCTCCTATGGGTTATGCAATATGACCTGGGCGCATTTTTGGGTAATGTTGTAGCATAGTAAATCCCCTTTCTTACTCTTGGGTCCTATTGAGCCTTGTTTCTATGTGTGTAACTAAAGAGCAGATAAAACTACTATCCTGGCATTTGACAGGAAATACTCTGACGATGAACTTGATGAATGGTCGCTTAAGTCTTTTTTATGAGAGTATTCATTTAAGTGTTTTATGGTGTTCTCTATAATCAAAACACATATAGGCCTCACACTTCTTTTGAATGCTGGTATTCCTTAATGTCTGCTTTAAATACCTCTTCCTCAGGGTAAGGACTTTTTTTTTTCCTCCCTTCATTGCTGGGAAGGAGTGATCATTTAATGTTAACTTCACAACTATTTTGAACACTTTCTCTTTTTCTCTTGTTTCC
>NW_006433953.1:2401559-2403813 GCF_000325575.1 Pteropus alecto
CTTTTCTCCCTTTCCTTCCAATAACCCCCTTTATAAGAAGAATAAATCCAGAAAATGAATTACAATTGAAATACAAATACAGGAAATTCCAGGGTTAAGCTTCATATGGCAGAGTTAACTTGGCCTTGTGTACGTTGCATTTTTTATTTTTCTGATGTTCTTGACTATATTAGTATAAGATAACCATATGTCCTGAATTAAGTAAGACAGTGTCTTAGATTTCAGCTTTTTTTTTTTTTTTTCTTGACAATATTCTACTCAAAAATTTTTACCAGGGCCATTCTACTGAATGGCTTATTTTGATTATAGAAATGCTAAAAGCCTTCCTGACCAAAATTGTCTAGTGGAGTCCTTGAAGTGAACATTTGATCTGAGATAAGCTACAATAGTGCTCAAGAAGCAGCAGCAGAGAACTAAGTCATTCACTAGGAGGATCTCTTCATCTAATGAATGGCTCACCACTTATTGCCATATAGCAGAGAACACAGTCTGTAGCGAAGGAATTTTTTTCTTTAGAGGAAGCGGGGAAATAAAAGGTGTTTTACTTGAGCAGCATCAGAGCAAACAGCAACTGGAGGCAGGGGAAGAGAGAGGATAGATACACAAGGAAGTAATTACCTGAAAGAGGAGTGGAGGGAATAGGAGAAGCAAGAGACTACCTAGGCACACTTGACATTTCTGACTGCCATATGGTTCTCTGCAACCTCTGCTCTTGCCCCATTCCCTGATCTTCCTTTACTTTACCTTCTCCTTTTAAAAAATAAACAAACAAATTCATTTACTTTTGCTGCTCAGTAATATACTTGCTAATCTTTAGGGCATTTTGTGTTTCTCTAATTTCCACAACTAAATGGAAAAGCCTATCCATCTGACCTGACTTATTCTCTATTTTTCCAACAACGCTCAATTACTGATTTTATGCATCCCTTTTAAGAGAGATTTCTTCGCCCCAAACAAGACTAACCTGTCAGTGAGCATGCATCCCATACCTATGCTAGGAATATCTATCTTTGAAATTGCATCTAAAAAAATGATTTATGCTGTGAATGAAACTCTAGGTTTAAAATTGTGTCATCACATAGTTAAGTAAATATAATATAGTCAAATTCTGTACTACAATCCTGGAACATGCAAGCCCTTTAGGAGTTGACCCACTCTTACATTTGTAGTGTGTCCTCTTGTCATCAATGCCACCCCTAAACCCATGCTCCTAACCTCACAGTTGAACCATCAGACATACTCTGTGGCTTCCTATTTTTTGTCTCTGAACGAGCTCTCCTTTTTTTCTGAACTGTACTCTACTCAACGTCCCTTTGTTCACCTCACTTGAAATATGTGTATCTTTTCATAATGAGGAAGATAAAGTATGGTTTTTATTTTAGAACTAGATAAAGGTATGCTAAATATTATTTAATAAAATAGGCAACAGAAGGTAGAAAATTATTGAAAAAGAAGAATAATAGGGCAATATTAGGAGATAGCCTAGTAGGTATTAATATATTATTTGATATTAATAATGTGAAATAAATGAATAAGCCAATCAATTAATTAAATCAAATTTTATAAAGGCTTAAAGAGGTAGGTCTCAATAAACACAGGGACATATATTGATCATAGTTATGAAGACTCAAGCATGAAAACATGAATTCTCCCAAAATTAATCTCTAAATTAAATACTACTTATATTACAATTTCAACATGTTTTTCATGCAAATTGACAAGGTGAATCTGATATGGGAGAGAAAATATCCAAGACTAGGCATTTTTTTAAAAGTAGAAAAAAAAACAGACATTTGCCCTACTCTATACCAAAACATATAAAAAGAGTTAATTGTAATTAAAACAGTGTCAGTTGATTTATTGGCAAATGAATCAATGGGATGCAATAGAATCCCGAAAATGGACCATGTATAATCAAAATTTGATATAAATATATTATTTCAAATTAATCAGAAAAAGTTATGGGATAACTTTATATTTATTTTGAAAAAAAATCTGTTTCTACTGCTCACCATTAAAAATTAAAGTCAAGTGTATTAAAAACTTGCAAGAACTTTTTTGTCTGACATCTAATTGAGGCTTCAGTGATAGCAACTGTCTCTGAACTTTATTATGCCGCCCAAGGATGACAAGATGTCAGAAAGTTGGCCAAGAGAGACAAAGACTCAGGGAACAAATATTGGGGTAAGGCCCAAAAGAAGGAGTGGTCGGTCCAAAGGCAAAGTTCTAGAAAAGATTAAACACCCAGTCTTGT
>NW_006433953.1:2403841-2407397 GCF_000325575.1 Pteropus alecto
AGCTATAAGCTTATAACCCCAGCTGTTGTCTCTGAGTGACTGATGATCTGAGGCTCCTTGGCCAGGGCAGCCCTTCAGGAGCTCCTTAGTAAAGGACTTATTAAACTAGTTTCAAAGCACAGAGCTCAGGTAATTCAAACCTTAAACAAGGATGGGAATGCTGCAGCTGCTGGGGAAGATGCATGAACAACAGGTCCCAGCAACAATATATTTTGAAAAATGAAACTTTATTAAACCAAAAAAAAAAAAACCTTGCAAAAAGAAAATATAGAATAATTAGTGCCTTGAGGTAAGGAAGGCTTTTATAAGTAAGCTGAAAATCAATTTTAAAAATAGACCATAAACGAAGTTAACACATAAGTGAAAAACTGAAAAAGTACATGCACTACATATAACAAAAGATTGGTATCTATATTGTACATTTTAAAAACTCCCTATTTCAGTAAGAATAAGAAACCAATAGAAAAATGGGCAGGTATATGAACAGTCAATGTATAGAAATATATTCTACTTCATTAATAATCAAAAACATACAGAACAAAAATTAGGTGCTACTTTTTCACCACCAGATGGATGAGCTTTAAATATTTACTAACATAATTTGACAAGGGGGTGTGGAAATAGGCATTCACACACAGCAGAGAGAGTGATGTGGCCTCATCTATTAAAATTTAAAATGTTTATAGTCATCGGTTTGTTTCTTAGTAGGTATCAGAGAAATATGCACAAGAAGCATTTGCAAAGATATTCACTGAATGTGGTTGTTTGAAAGACTGAGAAACATTTTTTGTTTTATCAGTAGGAGAATATCGAAACATAGAGTACTGTTGACATGTAAATATATCTATTGTGTATTATTGAGCAAAAAGAATACATTTAAGTAAGAATAAATAATATGATATAATATTTGTTTAAAATGCATATGTATTCTCTGTGATTTCATAATTGTGTGTATAGGTAAAAGGTTGGAGGAGTCTATACCAAACTGGTAGCATTGGCTGTCTTAGGAGATATGCCTTGGACTGGGAAGGTAAGCAGTCAAGGGAGATTTCAGCTTCATCAAAATAAATCCTCTCATTTTTCTGCAATGCTGGCCCTAAGCTATGATGCATCCATGGAGGTTTATCTTTACACTTTTATTTTCACTGCCCAGTTCAAGGGGACAAATTGTCCCTTTTGGCAAAACTGTACTTTAGGTCCTCCTTGATATCAGTAGACACATGTTTTGGCAAGTCAACTTGGTAGAAGCCCCCAGGGCTGACGAAGAAAGTCTTCCTGGAATGTGTCTTCCCCTGCAGCTCTTGCTCTAACAGGAGAAGCCCAGAAATAACTTTAGAGAGTTTCTCTACTAGGGGATCTTCTCATGAGACTGTTGTGTCTGATCTGTGCCACATCCTCCCAGGAGGCTTTTTGTTTAAGGAAAACTAGCACTAACATAAAACTAGATATTTTGGGGAAGTTTGAACATGAGATAATGCCACATAGTTAAGGTTATAACATGTATTTGCTGTTAAATTTATTGGTACACCTCTGAGGATAATCTGTGCTTTCAAAAGTGAATTTTTGGAAATGGGAATGTGGGGAATCTATTTTTTTTCCTACCTTCACCTTGTGGTTCTCTGTGGCCAAATAGGTGCTTTGGGAACATTCAGTGTAGGTCTGAGCCTTTGAAGGCCATGTATTTGTACCCTGTAGATCTTGGGAGGATCACTATTCAGAGATCTCGTTTTAGGGGATTCAAATAGCCATGATCTCTGGTCTTAGAAGATAATTTTCATACTTCTTAAATGTCCTCGCTTTTTGTTCTGTGCCTAAGTTCATCAGGTGGTTGCAGTTACTTGGAAGGAGTATGTGTAGATAGTTGTTCATTTGGAGTAATTGATGGTGACTGGGAAAATGGCTATATAGAGAATCCATGTGAACCCTGAAAACCTTAAGTGTCTGACCTATGGACACAAGCTGTTGAGATGGGTTTGAGTCAATCTGTGATGTGTTCTGCTCCAGGCTCTTAATTCGCGTCATAATTGAACACCTTGAATTTTCCAGATTAGTGCTTCAGTTCCTAACTTTGCTGTATTAGCAGAGACCTGATTTTCACAGTAGAAAATCTCTTATTTATTGGTGAACCCAATTTAAAATGTCAGAAAGGACATTGTTTAATTTTTGGAGTCCTTAATGCACCTATGAAAGATGAGTAACATTGTATTCATTGAAATTTTTGGTGTTTTTAATACACAAAATAACACATATGCATCCATTATAATTTATATTATATATTATGGTTATATATTATGTCAGAGATGTTTAATGATGGTGAAATTTCAAATAATTTGTTATTTAAAATGGTCTGATGACTGACAACACTACTCCGAGGGGCCATTTTATGTTTAGTGGAAATTGAAATGCATGAGGTGAGAATAGCCCCCTTCTTGTTTCTTAAAGTTTCACAACTGAAGTGGTGAAGATTAAAAACTTGGTAAGGAAAAGATGTTTTTGTGCTTTAATTTATCACAAACATTAATTATTCTCTCATCTTTATGCTGACAGTAGCTTGTCTCTGTTTTGTCATTCTCCTATACTTTCCTCTTATTTTGCTTGGGCTTTTATAATGTACAGTACTTATGACTGGATATTGTGTGGAGAGCATGGATGTTGGTATTAAGTAGACTGAACTTCAAAGCCTAGCCTGGCCACTTACTAGTTTACTTGTTGTGTGACCTTGGACAAATTTCTTAATGTCTTTGTTCAGTAATAGAATGTGTCATGTATAGTGCAAAGATCTTATAATTACAGAAAATTTTATTTGTACCCTAATGGGTACACATATATGTGTGTCTGTGTATGTATGTATGTACCTGTGCTTGCAATGCAGTAATGCTCTATAAAAAGTGAATTTGTTCAGTGTAGTATATTAAATTTTTTCATGTGCACATTTGTCTCTACCATTGGGCTCTAATCTTCAAAGGGCATTAACAATGTATTATTTATTTTGTATTATCTCCACAGTACTCAGTGTAATGATTTGCACAAATGAAGCACCCTTTAAATGTTGGACTGAATTATTGATTTTTTTCTATAAGACTAGGTTTTTTTCAAGAACCGAAATCTAAAATCTATGCATGTAGGTGCTTGTGAATTAATTTTCAAAAAGAGAACACTTTGATGTAATAGCATCTTTTCCTTTTCTAAAAAAAAAAAAAAAATCAATTTTTAGCCTTAAGTTACCTGTCTACCTTTTGTGACTTTTGGGCCAGATCAGAGGCTGGAAATCAAATGGATGACAAGAAAACACAATGCACAGAACTTCTCTAGAGGGAGCCTCAGCCATCTTGGCACTCGAATGTTTGCAATTTTTCGGTTTTGCTTCATCTGTAAGTGATTCTGTTTCAGAGACCAGGAAGAGAGAAGTTAAAGGTCAGGGGAGTCCAGTTCACTGGGGTAGTTTGTAATAATCAGAAGAACAGAGAAAGCTGAGGGAAGCCTAAGGTCTTCCTGTCCTGACTCGATGCACCATATGGAAATCAATTTGTCCTATTAAAAAATGGGTTTGGGGGTG
>NW_006433953.1:2407408-2536525 GCF_000325575.1 Pteropus alecto
AGAACTCAAAAAAATAAATTTACTTCAAAATTGCAATGAGGAAAAGGAAAGCTGAAATGCAAAGCTGACAAATGCCAATAATAATTTGCATTTTTCCTCAGCTTGTGTTTTAAACCTTTCAATCATTTATTTATTTTTATTTTTATTTTTTTATCATGTTTTCATTAGAAAGTAGGTATACGTACTTATACTTATAATAGTTTATTTCACCTAGAGAACTGTTTTAGTTGTATTTCTATACTTTTAGACATAGATATTTATTATTGATAAAGATATATAGCAAATAAATTGGATAAGGTATCCCTAAAATAACTTTTTGAATCTAATTCTTCCAAATCATTTTTCTCTTGGAGCCATCATATTTACATTCCTTCAGAAGATATTCTGTGTACAATTGAGTTGCAGAATTTTTACAAATCTTTCATTATTGTCAATTGGAATTTTTTTTTCCAAGATGTAACTGTCATTCTACAGATTTTGATGATGATACTTTATCAGGCCCGAAATTTTCATCAGGCTATTCAAACAACAACCAGTATTCATGTTCCTTCTTCACATGGTTCTAATGACTGAAACGTAAGGGTTTGTTTGCATTTGTTCATTTGTGACAAGAAAAGTGCTCTAGTTTATGCATATACAAGCAATAGCAATTTAAAAATGGCTGCCCCTAGATAAGAGCAAGGAGAATTCAGAGATGTTAAAATGAAAGGTCTTCAAACGGACTATGTATGTCATACCACATGTCATTAATTTTAAGAACCCAAAATATCACATGTTAAAACACAAGTAGATAAGGGAATATTTCAACGATTTAAAGAATGATCTAGGCAAGGGTGTTTTTATGCTGTTTTTCTAATGCTCTTTATTCTTTACTGGTGTAAAGAACTCACTGATGTGAACATTCACCCACCAGAGATAATTTATGGCAATCCCAGCAGCTTCATTGCCTAGGTAACACCACATCAATGTTACATTACTATACCTTGTTCATGAGGTTACAGTGGCAAGAAGGAGAAAGTTCTGGCTTCTTATTTATGCACAGGTGGTAAAAGTAGTCCTGAATCTTTCTAATACACACACACACACACACACACACACACACACGCACGCACATGCACACACACACACACAAACTTATATGTAATATAGCATATTATCTATATTATATGTAAATGATGTAAATGTAAATGAAAATAGTCTTTAAAGTATGGTTTCTTAATTTTCCAGGGAAAATATTCTTCTTTCAAAACATATCTTCTGTAAAACAGAAATGAGTATTGTAGCCAAGAGCAATACATTTTATTCATTCATTCAACAACTATTTTGGAGTGTCTACTATGTTCCAGATACTATGCTAAGGAAATAGCATTGAACAAGCAGTGATTTTACAGAGCTGATATTTTAGCAAAGGAAAATAATAAGAATGGTAATAATAGTAAACAATATTAACAATAATAATAAAAAATTATAACAAATATTTTCAGGTTATACCCAGGGCACCCAAGTCAATCTAACAGGGTAGGGATGGAAGGCTTTTCTGACAAAAAATTTAAGTTCTTTTATTTTTGCTTTGGAAGCTTTAAGACAGCAGAAGAACATGATTAAATTTGCACTTCATAAGATCATCTTATGGAAAATGAATTGGGTTTGGGGATGGGGTCACACAAGGTGAAGGTAGAATTTTTCCCAGCTCTTTGGTGGGAGTCTTCTTGAAGCTCAAATCCTTTGCAGCAGGGAAAAACACATCAAGGCACTCTGGAAATGCATTCCAGGGCTGATTATGCATATGTGAGTCTATATGTAGCAGTGTAGGAAGCAGGGTGGTTGTCAGAGCTAGCTAAACCTGGGTCCATGGAGAGACATTGGTTCATTGCTAGGCAGGTTGGATGGAGAAGGTCCAATAGAGTGATCAGGTGTTAGGAGCTCTCGTGTGGTCCCCTCCCTGTGGCAGTATGCCTCTCCTGACTGGACCAGGTTTTGACTTGTGATCAGTTTAGACCTTGACTGATCACAAGTCTAAACCTGGACCAGTCAGGAGAGGCATACTGCCACAAAATAACTTCTTCCATAGGAGGCTTTGCCTTCAATTTTGCTGTTTTGGCTTATGATCCCTAATTCTCTGAACAGGCTTCCAAGCCATTTGTCAGTGGTAGAAATTTTTCTTTCTGAAATCAGCTTTCTAAATGAAGCTTTAGGATTTATAAAATATTGACAAATGGCAATATATTTGAGAAAAACTTAGGAGAAAGTTATTTAAAATAAAAATCAAAACTTTTTTATTGAGTTAGAAGTCTAGATGTTAATAAATAAAATAATCTCACTAGTTATTCTCACCTCACCCCCATTTTTAAATTCGTGTGTACCTTATAAGCTCTTCATTATGTCACATAGAATCTGGCTAGAGACCATTCGTCAACTGTAGATTAACTGCTACACTGCAGGTGGGCAATTCGTTTCCTGGTCCTGCATGGACCATAGCACATGCATGACTGGACAGCTGTTGCATGACTTCATGCCTAATCCTCTATATGTGGATAGTATAAAAAAAATGATAAAGGCAGCAGAAGGCCACTTCATTCCAGGAATGTCCTAATACTTCAGGTTGAAATGATCATTGAAATGAGTTGCTTCTAGTCTTAAAATATAGCATAATTTAGATATTCTGAAATTCAACTCTAAATGTTAAGCCAGACTTAGGACTCATCACTGAGTGTATACCAAATGCTTAAAAGGTTCTTGCTTTGCTTTATAGCTTTTGATGATCTTCGATACTCAGAATCACAAAGAATTATACTCTAAGTAATCACAGATGTGCTATGAGTGAATGGTTTCTCATTACACTGTACAGTTAGATTTGGCTTTTTCTTTTTTCTTTTTGAAACTCCTTTGGACTTTTTTCTTGTTTCCTTTTTTGCTATTTCCACATTTATTGATAACTGATACATGATATATGAACATGTGAGCTTTTTTTCTGCATATATTATATGCTCATATTTTCCTTCTTTCAAGTTTTAGTGTTAATTCTTTCAGTAAAAGCTGTTTTTATTTTTAACTAAATTATAGTCCCTGTATTTTCCTTTTGATAATCGTTTATAACTAATGAAGAAAGTTATAAAGCTTTCAACGAAATACATTTGAAATTATTAGAGTTTTGAAAACTACATATGTAAAATTTCTTGGTGAGAATTTTTATCTGATTTAGATTGAGTGATTTCATAAAAAGCAAACTTCTACTTAAATCCATCAACCCATCTTTTTTTCTTCATATTTTAATTTACTTATTATTCCATGACAAACTATCAAGGTGTCTGGACAATTTACTATAATATTTGGTTTTCAGTAGTTATAATTTGTTTTTGCATGGTAAACATAATATATAGATTTTTTGGCATAATCGTCACACAGGGTTTTTATATTATATAATGGATGTCTTTGGAAAAATAAGTACGTATCATTTTTGAAGAGAAAACCATTTGTAAAATATACTAGGAATATATTTAGAGCAATGCTGCAGCAAAATCATTTGCAAAGTAAAGAATATTCATACCGTGAAACTATCTATCATTTATGTTTTGCCTTTCTGGATTCTTCTACGTTAGGATTTTCATAAAACATTTTCTCTCTAATCCTTGCACGTAGGATTAGAGATAAAATACCTCTCTCCTCCATCTCCTGTCTTCAGTATGCTGCTCTTTAGTAGCATCTTTACCCATTTCAGCATCTGGTAAAGCAGCCTGCAAACAAGGAAGTATCTCCTGCAGGGAATATAATTTTTGGCCTGCTTTGTAAAGAGGATTTCAGAAGAAGCCAGGCCTGCTTATGAGTTCCTTATCCGTTTTAATATCACCTTTACTGAATTGACTCAGGGTCATCTTTACATTTATTTTCAAAGGAATTATAATCTGCTGTGCTTTATTCGTGGTTTCTGAGCATAGATTCCCTGTCTTCTACACTCATCTCTTAATATTATTTTCTCTGAGCCAGTCTGTCTAGCCCAGTCTTGAGCATAAATAGCTCCAAGTTTGCATTTCTTGGGCACCGATGCCCTGCTATTGCTGGGTGATGTGGAATCCTTTCTTATTTGAGCATGAGAAGCCCATAACGATTGGTGCCACAGATCCTCACATTCTTGATCAGTTCCACCTGCCAATAAACAGTAAAGCCAGCACAGCTTCTCTTCTGTGTGGGTTTTCTGCTTTATGGGTAATAAAACTGTCCTTGGTGTGATTTAGGAATCCCTTTGATGCCTGAGAGTTTACTGTATCGGTATTTCAGGGGTGTTGGCAGCCACTAGTGAGACTTCACTACTGGCATCCCTGAACTGTGGCAGTGAGGTCGTTTGGGTAAATTGTGGGGGGAACACAGCTGGTCACACATTTTCTTAAATTTAGATTCATCAAGGGAAAATTTAGAAATGGTCTCGTTGAAACAAGCAAGGCCAAGGGTGTTAGATTTCTTTCAAACATAGAGAAAGGAAAGAAAGAAGAAAGGAAAGGGTGTGAGAAAGATAGAGAGAGAGAGAGGGAGAGAGAGAGACGATGCAATGTAATTTTATGAACTCCATGAAAATTCCAAATTGTTTATTTGCAATGGTATTTTGTTAAAACAAAACCTTTCTCCTAGTCTGCAAGTTACAGAAATGAAGCTGAGCTAATTCTTAGCTGTTCTATATTGAATTAGATAGTAAGTAAAAGTGCTCTATGCAGATTTCAGGGAAGAGAGAAATGTTAATAAGAACATTTTCTCTCAGCCCTTTTCCAGCTCCAAGTTTGAGGTCTTTTTATTTTCAGTGTAGAGTTTTGGTAATGTGTTAATGTTTCTTGAGACAGTGGTCATTTTTGTTTTTATTTTTATTTTTTCCGACCAATTTGTGTAGGATATTCAAAGTGGGAAAGACTAAATGTTGTAGGGTAACTCATGTCAGATCAAGAGACAAGAAACTGAGGCATCTACAAAAAGTGAATGCTTTGTGAACTTGGGAAGTTCTTGGTTGACACTATTGATTTTGAAGTATTTCAACCAAATTAATAACTTAAAATTGGAACTCCTTTGGACTTTGAAATAGTTTTGTTATGGACTTTGAAATAGTTTTATTAATAACTTAAAATTTGAACTCCTATGGACTTTGAAATAGTTTTATTAATAACTTAAAATTGGAACTCCTTTGGACTTTGAAATAGTTTTGCCCTTCTTTGTATTAGTATTACCTATTATTGTCTTTGACTAATAATTCTGGTCACTTTTTGAATGCCATCGGACTTATCATTACTATCATTATCACATTTTAATATGCAATATTAATTGGCTACAGTTTAAAGAGCATAGGGAAAATTCTGTAAGTACTTAGTGCTCAAGTTCTATAACAAATATAATTACTGGCATCATCTATCTATGTTTTTAAAGATCCAAATTTTCTCCTAAAGTACTTGCCTCTTAAATCAGTTAGCACCTCATTGTATATTTTAAAAGTATTTGTTTAGTTTAAAAAAATCTCACGTAAAGATTTATTAATCCATTTTTGCAGATAGTAAAACAAGCTACCGGAGACAATACTATATGTTAAGAATGAGCAGAGTCCGTGTGTGTGTGTGTTTGTGTCTGTGTGTGAAAGACCATCAGCAAACATGTACTGAGCATGTATTATGCATGTGCTAGGTGCTAAAATAAATACTGGGGCTACAAAAATGAATAAAGCATAGTCCCTATCCTTGAGAATGATATAGTGTGATGGGGTGATAGATTTTCAAATAAAAATTATAATAGAAAGTGATGGAACTAAAATAGAAGCTAATTTTGCCTAGGGGAGTTGAGAAAGGCTCCCTAAGAAGTAGCTTTTGAATTGTTTTGAGTGATGAACTAGAGTTTGGTAAGAGCTATGCCGAGAAGAATATTGCAGTTAAAGAGAGAAATCTGAAAAGGCATCAAGGAGTGAAAGTACATGACCTGTCTGGGAAGAGCTGGAGTATGGAAGAGAAAGACCAGAATCAAGAAATGTAATTCCTTCTCTCTGCTTAATTTTTACCTATTAGCTGCTCTGACAAAAACGTTTATGAGGGAGCAGGTTGACATTGGTGGTCAGTGTTCAAATGCAGATAATTGAAAGTATTTTAGAATGGAAGAGTGAAAAATAGAGCAATTTTAAACCAAAATTATAAGGCCTCCAGGCAGTCCCTCATGACCACTTAGCTAATTCTTCCAGGCTTCTAATGTCTGATCATCTGAATTCTTTATTAATGTATGCATTTATTCATAGTGGACACCTAGTCTTTTTTAAAATATTCAAAATAATAAAGATTTTGGTAGTCTTACACTATTTGATCACAATTAATATAGGAATTTCTTACATTTATATAAAGTCAACATTTCTAGCCGGTTTTAAAGTAGATAACAACTGAGACATTGAAAAAATTGGTTTTCTCTAAACCCTAAGAGAGAGAGGAAAAAGACTTTGTTTTACTTTGGGTTTTGTCTCTGTCTCCATGAATTAGTATTTACATTTTGTCGTGTGTTTTCCATGGAAATAAAATTTATTCAAATACTAATAAATTAGTGTGCCATCCTAACCGAAGCTTGGCAAGTAAGAGATGCTCCGTTACCTTCCCCACATTCTGCACGCTTACCTCTTTCACTCTTTCACAGAAAGAGAAATGTCAAAATTGCGTTTGAAATGCTTACATTTTTAAACTTAAAATAACATGGAGTAAGACTTTTGGTTTAGGAAGTGATGTGAGAAACCACTGAAGAATACCTTGCTGGACTATTAGAAGTCTTGTTTCCTGCAGATGTGTAATTTTTGGTGGAAAACTTAAATATTTTAGCCTGTATTATATTGTAGGAAGATTGCTTATAAAAAAAAATAGAAAATTATTCAGCCTTAGAAAAGCAGACAATCCTGTCATATGATACAACATGGATGAACTTAGAGAACATTATGCTAAGTAAAACAAGACAATCACAAAAAACAAGTACTGTGTAATTCTACTTACGTGAGGTATCTAAAGTTGTCAGATTCTTAGAAACAGAAAGTAGAATGATGGTTGCCAGGGGTTGGAGGAAGGGTTGGAAAAAGGAGCTTTTTAATGGGTACAGAGTTTGTTTTGCAAGATGAGAAAGTTCTAGAGATCTTGTACAACAATGTGCATATAGTTAACACTTCTGTACAATACTCTTAAAATTGGTTAAGACGATAAATTTTCTTTTAATGTGTTTTTACTATGATACAAAAAGCAACAAAACAAAAATAAAAGGTATTAATGCTACTATAAAGATTCACATTAAAAAGAATAAATTTCAAAATACAGTTATTTAAATTCTTGTAGAGTAGACATATTTTTGAGGCTACGTCTGGGCACATACATTTTTATTTAAGTCAGTTAAAATTAGTTAATTAAAGATAAAATTTGTGAGATTATACATAATATGAAACCTTTGTTTTTCCATTTTACAGTTGAGTAAAACTTGGAGATATTATTTCTTGCCTTTGGGCAGGTAACCATTTTCTTCCCCTGGAATTACACTTTGTTGTTCCTGTCTTTATTTTGTGCACAAAAAAGGCTTATCCTAGCTGCTTTGCATTGTTGCTAGCTGGATGGGAAAAACCTGGAGTGAAGCACCATAATGACTCTGGGACTCTGAGAAGCTCTGAGCCTATCCCTGAGCAATGGTTCTTACTGCATGATTTCACAGCAAGGAGAAACTGTAGGTAAATAGATGGTGATGAGAACAGATACCATGATTCGTTTGTCTGTTTGTTTTCAATTAGGGGATTGGGCTTGTTACAACCAGAGTTGCCATTGTGATTGCACGGGCTGTAGGATTTCTTGAGCCTTTGGCAGCATCCTTGAGATTGGTAGGGGTGATGAGGTGTTGAACTGAATTTAAGATAGTGTTTCCGAAAGAGTTATCAGTCAACCATTTCCAAACTGTCGTTCTTTCCCCACACTCTTTGGATTATCTCAGATATATCAATAGCACTAAAGCAGATAGGAAACACTTCTCTACCTCTTTTCAGAACTCTAGCTTCATCTTTAGGCAATTGTAACCAACTACGGGGATGGCTTCAGAAATGCCTAGCAACTGGCTAATGCCTGTAATTCAAATGTAAAATTGTATATAGTTCATAATGGCAAGGCCATGCTATCAGGAAGCCTAGTTGTTAAACTTTGGTTAACTTGTTTAAATACTCTAAGACTCAGTTTCTTCATGTGTAAAAGTGATACAATAACATTTAATATTGGGATTATAAAGATTAAATGATCTTATTTTGCACATTACACATAGTAGTAAGCTCTCAATGATTAATAGCCACAATAAAAAGGAGTAATTATTGTGGTAGTTAGAACTCCTTTATTATAACACTGCAGAAAGTATTTATCTTTCCAACATTGTAGTTTGACCAGTGTCACCCTGGGGAAAATCAGTATAGAATTCATTTTTCTCATATCTTCCTCTAGCAATATCAAGTAAGGAACTGTCCAGAATAAAAGTTACTCTTTATATGAATCAAGGATCAGTTTGTCATTTCTCATGACTCATCGAGTAAATCACTTGAGAAAATCCCATGTTATTATGCCTTCCACTGGAAAAGATGGAAAAGGTTGAGTGTTTTTTCTATCATTTTACATTTTAGGCAAATTCTTAAACGCATCCAAGTACTGTGAATAAGATTCATGGTAAATAACCAATTTCCTAACAGATTGTTTCAGTCATTTTAGTTTCCCTAATTTGTTCTCACAGTGAGTTCTAAAAGCTTTGCCTTTACATATGGGACCAGAGTGTGAATACTTTAAATGCCTTGTGAGTTTATACAGAGATTCTAGGCTGCAAGTTGCTAGCTAGCATGCCTCTGTCTCTTAAAGCCATCGGCACCTGTAAGAACTAGTCAGAGTATTTCTGTAAGTGACTCCTTTCACGCTGTCAGTAACTGCTACAAGATCTTCTGCAAGACATTTTTTCTTTCTGAATTATGATTTTTAATACCCTTGTAGGGTCAAAAATGTTATCCTATGGATGTAGTGTGTGTTTGTTTGTTTTTTAACCAATGCTTTCACGAGATAGTCATGAATATGTGGTGATTTCGATCCTGAACAGTCTGACAAAATACTTATTTGATAAGCGCTTATTTACATATAAATAGAGGAAAAAGGGTAAATAGTGTTTGTTAAACTATATCAACATTTGGTAAACTCTCCAGGTTAAGGGCAAGATAGCCTGGGAACCAATTAATAAAACTTGAGAGAGATTAGATTATGTGATGTCATTTTTTTCCCCAATTGGTCCCCTATTACAAAATCTGGTGTATTATGACCCTGGCTTCACTTTCTTCTTTCTCAGCTGTCCACCATTTCAGGCACATGACTTAGGTCCTCAGAGCTTTTTTAAGGCCCTTTGAAAATATTTGAGTCTAAAAACAAATGATGCACTCCAAAATCTGAAAAATAAAACCGTAAAACTATCGATAAATGTTTAATTAAATGGCTACAGAACATAACATTAAGTCAACTTCATTAGTTGTTAAAATTAGTATTCATAAAATTTTCGTGACATTTGGAAGAAGTCTGTAGTTTAGATTTCCCTTTTTGTAAAAATTTCTGAATATGCAAGATGCTTGTTATAAAATGTAACCAATCATAAATACACTGAGTTGCCTGGCCAAAGAATTTCAAAGCAGAGCAATAAAAACCCTTTCATAATATTGTACTAATAAAAAATCAAGTTTATGTGTAATTTGTGTATATTTTAACATATTATATAGTCAGTAGGATAATAAAATAATTATATTACTATATAATGTATTATATATAAATTATTGATATATTAATTATATATAACATTACTATACTTATACATTATATATTTGTAATAAGTATTATTAAGTAATAAGAAAGTATAATAATAAAGCTAACATTTATTGAATGTTTATTATGTACCAGATATTATTCTAAACTCTTGTCTATTATGGATGTGCCATTGTTTTTTCCCCCATATATTTCATATCTAATTAGTCTCCGGTCTAACATTCTGCCTGCAATTTTCTCTTAAATCTACCCAATTATTTTTCTCTTCCTTGACACCTGCCCCTTGCCCCAACCCAAAATCTCACATCTCTTGGCTGAACTACTGCAAGTCTTACAACCTCTCCTGTCTCCACAGTTCAATCCTTAGCGGTAGAGTGATCCTTTAAGCTCAAAGTCTGTTTAAAGCCCTTCTATATCACTTATTACTACTACGAAAAAAGTACAAAATCCTAAACATGACCTATGAATCTCAACTATTTTACAATCAGAACTTTTCTCAGGGGCCCCTTCTTTATGCTCTGGCCAGAGGGTTTGAACATGTCATGTAGCCTACTGCCTCTGGGACCAGAAGACTTGGCAGGAAGCTTGCTCATGAGGGATGTGTCTGATCCACAGAGACATTGGGAGTAGAGTAAGCCCTATATAAAACTGAGGTTATTGTCAAGGAGTGGTTGAGAATTGGAGAAGGAAAGGAAGAAATACATTTATTGAGACATGATGATGCAGGCAAGTCCTGGCTAGTTACCTTACATGCACAGTCTCATTTGATAATACTTGGAACAGCCTGTGAGGCTGATGTGATACTTGAGTGCATGGATGAGGAAACTGGCATTCAGAGAGGCTAGGATGCCAGGACAACACAGCTTGTGAACATCAGAGTCGAGATTGGGAACTTGACTCCTAAAGCCAATGTTTTTCCACTTATCCTACCACCCCACCTTGCTATTTGGTCACGATTATAACCCCAGTTGCTTCAAGACACCAAGTATCAACCCAATAAATAATGGGTGAGCCGAATCCCAGGGTAAGTCACCTCTAGCTTTGGGGCTTCTACTTTGAAGCAAACCACCCTGCTTCATCCTGGCAGTTGAGATGGTTCTTATGGTGGCTGAGTGACCTTTTCCACATGTATCTATACTCACAACTGTATTCTAGAGATTTGAGACCATATTTGTAGTTTACTATTATGGATAAATCTGATTTTCATATATCTGTTTACATAAATTCTTCCAGCATGACTGCTATGATGCATTGTTTACTCAAAAGTAAAATTTAGCAGTTCCCTATGTACAATGATACAATCGTTCCATGACTTTAAAAGTACCTGGGTACATTCTTCTGTTTAATTTTTATTAGCACATACATATGTATAAATATTTTAAAAGGTTCACTTGAGTGAAGCAGGTAACCACTTGGAGGCTTGCCTGGCAGCTGCTTACCACCAGCCAACAAATTTCTCATGCCAAAAGCTCCTTCTTTTGGCATGAGAAAGCGAAGGAGCAGATGAGCATCCAGATGATAACCACATGTGTGAGAAGTGGAATGTCAGCCTTCATCAAAGTTCCTCAGAAGCTCATCCATAATTCCAATTTTCTTTGTTACTTTCTTTACGCATGGTTTAAAAAATCTGTTTAAAGATGTAACAAAGACTTTTAACACTTTTAGATCAGCTCTTTTACTAAAATAGAAACCAGCAATGGATCCTAACTGTCCTCCCACCATTGTTTCCTGACTCTCTAAGCTAACAATAAAGACTATTTTTTTTTTGCACAAATTACTACTTTTTATCTCCTTATTGAAAGTTTTCAATACAGACTTTTTTGATTATATTTTCTTTCCAATAAATTCCAAATCAGAGTTCAGCAAATATCCTATTTAATGTGACACTCAAAGGAGAATGTGGCTGCTCAGGAAGTAGTAGCACATAACTGGTGTGAAGGGAAGCCATAGCCCGTCTGCACTTTGCTTTTATTCCTGGGCCTTGACCTCTCACTCCCAAATCAGGTCATGAAAGAACTTCTGGTTTGCTACAGATGATGGCCCAAAACTGAGTTCCTCTGGGATTCATGAAAGTAGTTAGTTGAAGCTCTGTTGTACAAGTCAGATAACATTTGTGCCCCTAATACTAAAGGGTGTGATTATTCTCTGGGCGAGTGCATGTTGTAGGAGGTAGCATGGAGCAGGGAGTGAGATATAGAGAAGCACGAATGTGGATGGAGTTCTGCTTTGCTGTTTTTTAGTGTGTGACTTTGACAAAGTTTTCTAACCTCTCCAATCGTTTTTTTCATTTATCATTAGACATCATAATACTTTTCAGAATATTGCTGTAATGAATAAATCAAATAAAGCACATATGTTAGTTTCTTAGGGCTGCCATCACAAGTTACCATAAACTAGATGGTTTATAACAACAGAAATTTACTGTCTCAGAGTTCTGGAGTCTAGAAGTCCAAAATCAAGGAGCTGACAGGGCCATCCTCTCTCTGAAGGCTCTAGGAAGAAATCATTCCTTGCCTGTTCAAGCTTCCGGTGGTTATCAGTAATCCTTGGCATTCCTTGGCTTGTGGTTACATACCATCATTTTCTGCCTCCGTGTGTACATGACCTTCTTCCCTCTGTATCTGTTTGTCTCAGATCTTTCTCTCCTTTTATGGACACTGGTCACTGGATTTAGAGCCCACCCTAATCAAGTATGACCTCATCTTAACGTGAATATATATCTGTAAAGGCCCTATTTCCAAATAAGGTCACATGCATGGGTTAGGACTTCCACATGTCATTTTGGGAGAATAGTCTAACCCACAAGGGTATGTAAAATGTTTAGTACCATATATATGTCACTATATGTAATGACCATATATATGCACATTTAATAGCTCATTCCATTTCCAATTTTATTTGCGTGAAAAACACATCTTGCTATTGGAAAGCTTTCTTTTGGTCCCATAGAAACCGTTTTTGTGAGCATCAGTTTATTCATATTTTTCTTATATTTCATAGCTTTTTAGTCATATATTCCCACTTTGAGACTTGAAAGGTCAATCAGTACAGCTGCCTCATCTAGATAGTTTTGGAACAAACTCCAGAGCATCTCTGATAAGATGAAATCTCAGAGCCACACAAAGAACCTATTTAACCTTCTGATTGTCAATAAGTCCATCCATATCTTAAGTCCAAATCTGTCCCTGTTAGTTTCAGTCACAGTCCCAGTCCTACATCTGAGAGTAATATAAGAGCAAGCCTAATACCTTTTTCCTATCTCAGCCTTTCACATATTCCAAGTCACTTATCAGACATACCTGATCCCTGATTGTTCCCCACCAACCAATCCAGTGTCTTTATCTGGGCTTTCTTTGATATGTTTACAAATTCCCTCAACATTTGGGTTATGTTCTTATTAATACACTATGACAAATGGGATTATTTTCATTGTCAGAACAAACAGTGGAGTAGAATTCCTTGGTGGTTTTAGCTCTGAGGCAGGGTGATGAAATGGGTGCTGGCAGTGATCTGGTACCAGAGAAGAAGTGGCAGCAGAGGCCAAGACCAGGCAAGAGTCCTGCTGTGATCACAGTCTGAGAGCCAAACTGAAGCTGAGCCCTGGCTGATTAGTAGGCCCAGGAAGGGGACCATTAGTAGGCACAGGGGGACCCAGTGACTACAACAGTATTTGTGGGAGTATTTGTGGTTTGATTTGTATTTCAAATAATGTAAACAAATATACATAGCCACTTTATATAAATAAATATTAACACTTGTGAGCAAGTTATTTTAACTCTTTAGAAATGGATGGTCATTATAAATAAAACATTTAGACTTGTAGGGAGTATATTTCCTCAACTGTTAAATGGTGGTTCAAGCAGAACCTGTGTTTTCTATCTGAATTTCTTATCTCTACTTTTTTTTTTTGTTTGCTCATTTTGCCTACTGAGGAATTATATTTCTGATTGTTATTTTGCTGTCCACTTATTTGCAAGTTCCTACCAATGTTCAACAAATTGATGCACAAACTCACCATATTATTTTCATCCATATTGCTGTCATAACAATTAATGAAAGCCTACTATGTGCATGGCTATGAAATTCATAATTAGGATACAGGGTATGTGTGTAGTCAGGATTTTAACACAAATGCAAACATTAAATACAATCTACAAGGGTGTATTGCATTAAAAAAAAAACAAAACAGCTAGTACTGCTTGTATCTGTCCTACTTAAATATGTTGGTTAATTTGAAGAGCAAATGATACAATGTGTGAAAACAACATTAGCAAGTGATAGCAGACATTCACCAAGAATCACTATGTACCAGGCCCTGTTCTACAAGCTTTTCATGTGTTCACTTATTTAATCTTCACAGCACCTATATGTGGTGCATACTCATACTTTCACCAGTTTATGGAAGGGAAAACTGAAGCACAAGATGGCAAAGTAACTAACTCAAAGTCTCAAATGCAGGCAGTCTACCTCAAGAATCTGTTTTTTAACTGCTGTGCTATACTTCTGGTCTCAAAACATGATTCAAAATATAAACGGGCCTATTCATACACTGTATTACAAAATGATATATTTCTCATGGAAATGTAATTGCTGGAAATAGACAGCGTTTTGTTCATTTGTGGATATTACCTTTACTTGATTATCTTTGTCTAAAGTAGATATTAGATGGCCACATTAAGATAGGTCTAAAAATTAGTTTAGTTACTGGATTATATTCCAGGCATTTTGTGCAATATTAAGAAAGACCTTGTATTTGGTGTTAACTGTAAATATTTTCCTCTTACCTATATTTGTGTTTTTGGTGCCCTCTTAGGAGACAGATAAATAAGCACCATTTTTTTTTTTTTATGATATAGAACTTATGTTTTAGTAGTCTAAAAGATTTGTTTTATTCCTTGATTGTTAGATTTTCTTTCCCAATAAAACCAAAATATTTATAATTCACCTACATCTCCTTCTCATTTCTGCCATTCCAATACTCATAGTCAGTCTATACTCCTGTGAATTACTATGAATTTATAACTTCTGCTTTATACCAATTTGAAACAGAAAACTATTAATAAAACTGGGTATCTCCCAAGTTCTTCCAGTATTTACTTGTCTGACCTTGTTCTTTGAGGTCACCAATACTTTTGGTGACTTTGATAAATGAAGTAGCAGGTGATTCCCAGGGATAGATATCTTGTTCCAAATCTAATTGATTGTGGCACAAAAGTCTTTTATGTTTCTGTTTCATGACCAAGAGAGAGGTAAGGAAATTATACCCTCTGTTCTCTCAACATGTGGGAAACCAGTGTTCAAGGAACCAGTCACAATGGAGGTCGCTGGATAGGGGATTAAAAGAATTTTTTATTTCCCTTCTTAATTTTTTTTTGTAAAGAATATTAAATAGGTACGAGGTTAATGGAATGCAGAATATGCTACAGAGAAAGACTATAATGTGAGCACAGATTCTAGAATTAGATTCTATGGGTTCAAATACATCTTTTGTTGCTTCATAGCTATGTGCCCATAAGCAAGTTACTTAATAACTCTGGGCTTTAGTTTCCTCATCTACAAAATAGGAATAATAGTAGTAGCCATTTCATGGTTTATTATTCGGATTATCAGTTAATCCTTGTAAAACACTTAGAACAGTAACTGACACATAGTAAGGCCTCAATGAATGTTAGTGGTTAACATTATTATCAGTGAAGAATGCTGTTTTTCTTCCTTTTATGAATGGCAAACTCCTATTCATTCCTGACTATCCCCTTATCCCCTTTATGAAGTCTTCTGTGATAGCCATTTGCTTCTTCTTTGAACTTTCATATTAAATTGTCCACCACTCTCTAAGAATATGCTTATATATTTTCTTCTTCATTAACTTTTAGAACTCTCAGATATCAGAAATTATTTAATTTGGGGAGAATGCTCAGCACAGTATTCAGTATATTAGACATTTGTGATTAGCAAGTGAATAAAAATTGAGAGTATGCTGAGATATGGCAGAGTCTTTACTATGTTTATTACCTACTGTTTATTCTAAGTATGCTACCAAGACGTGCGTCATTGCCAGAATCCATTATTGGCAGGAGCGAGGCAACCAAATTACTCTAAGGAAAGTTATCAGAATCCCAGTAATATCGAGTATATGCTTTTGTAATTATACTTAATTCTGGCAGAATGATAAAAGGCCATACAACTTACAAACATCATAACTAGTTTCCCTGACTCTAATCTCAACTCTTTCTAATTATTTCTATTTCTTTCTAACAGATTATTCTTTTTGAAACCCTACTTTCAACACATTGTTTTCCTGTTCCAAACCTAAAATGTTTCCTATTACCAAAGAAAAATGATAATAGCTGAATTTTTGGTGGTTATTTGGTACCTGGTACTGTGCTACACACTTCTATGCATTATCTCACATAACAAATTCAAGTTTATTATAATAATATGTCCTATGAGGAAAGAAACTCAATGATAATAGGACCCTTGTCTTTTTATGTCAAAAACTAAACTATTTCTAGAGTAATGCCTAATTAATGCCCTCAAAATGTTGAGTGAATCAGTTAGATATTATTGTTATTCCTGTTTTATAAATAAGGAAAATAAGAGCCAGAAAAATAAACCCAGAAAATAGAAGACAGAGCCAGATTTTTAACACATGTAACCCATCTACCTCTTATACAGGGTAGATAGCCTAAAAATTAAACTCCACACTTTTCAGCCTAGCATTCAAGGAGCAGCGAATTCTGGTGCACAAGTTTTAGACAGGCTGCTTTCTTAACTGTTCATTGAACTTGCCATGCTCATTTACAGTGGCAAAGTGTTTGCCCTTCCTAGATTGCCCTTGTATTTTTATTTAATTGTTTTGTATATATTGACCTTGTTTCTCCAAATAGATTTTAGCTTTTAGAAGGCAGTGTGTCTTACTATTCTTTATTATTTCTCACTAGCCTAATTCAAATAGTTGAGCTTTACATTTAAGAAACGTAAAATATTCATGAATTTGATGAATATTTATTGAGCACGTAGTATGTGTGTTTTTGAATATGGAGGTGAAGCAATACTCATGAAAGACACTGCCCTCATTTTCGAGAAACATATTGGAAAACAGAAGATGAATAAGTAATAAGCAAATATAATAAGATGGAGAGGGAGATAAGTATAATGAAGAAAATAAAACTGAAGAAAGAGCTGGCAGGTGATGGGAGTTGGCACTGTTAATTTGACGATGGTGCTGGTGAGGAGTGGTTGTGAGAAAAGTGTCTCTGAGAAGACAGCACTTGAGATAGGTTGGTGAGACTTGGAAGAATAAGAGGCAGCCATAAGACAGTATGCAGCAGAGGGCTCTGGCTAGAGACAACAACAGATGGAAAAATGAGAATGAGCTTGGCATGTCTGAGGATGAGACATGGCCCACATACTGGAGTCATCGTGATTGGAAGGACAGACATAAGCAGTGGCTAGATTAAGTGGTCCATTGTTGGCCAGAAAAAGATTTGGATTTATTTAAAGTGTAATGAACCCTACAGAAGGATGTTAAACGCCAGAGAGAAATATCTGCTTTATATTTCAAAAGATCATTCTGTTAAAAAAGTAATTGTATATGGAGCAACAGGAACTCTCATTCACTGTTGGTGGGAATGCACAATGGTACAGCCGCTTTGGAAGGCAATTTGGAGGTTCCTTACAAAACTAAACATACTCTTACTAAACTATTCAGCAAATCGCACTTCTTGTTATTGACCCAAATAAGTTGAAAACTTATGTCCACATGAAAACCGCTCATAGATGTTTATAGCAGCTTTATTGATAATTGCCGAAACAGAAGCAACCAAACTGTCCTTTAGTAGGTGAATGGATAAATAAACTGGTATATCCAGATAATGGAATATTTTTTAGCACTAAAAAGAAATGAGCTATCAAGCACGAAAAGACATGGAGGTACCTTAAATGTACTAAGTGAAAGAGATCAAACTGAAAAGCCTACATACATATTGTATGATTCCAACTATATGACATTCTGGACAAAGCAAAACTATGGAGAAATAAAAAGATAAGTCCTTGCTGGGAGTCGAGGGTGGAGGAGGGGTGGATAGGTAGAGCACAAAGGATTTTTAGGGCAGTAAAAATACTCTGTGTGATACTATAATGGTGGATACATATCATTATACATTTGTTTAAACCCATAGAATGTACAACACCAAGTGTGAACCCTAATGTAAACTATGGGCTTTGGGTGATAGGGATATAATAATGTAGATTCATCAAATGTACCACCTGGTGGGGAATGTTGATAATGAGGGAGGTAATTCATATGTGGGCATAGGAGGTATGTGGGATATCTCTGTACCTTCCTTTCAATTTTTCTGTGAATCTAAAACTGCTCTAAAAATATAAAGTCTCAAAAAAAGTAAATGTAGTAGAATAATAAAGGAAGACTAGAGAACTGTTAGTAAGCTTTTGTAGTAATCCAGAAGAAAGATAGATGGTACGGACCTATCCCAGGGCAGAAGTGATAGAGATGGAGGGGGAGAAAATCCAAAAAATTAAACAAGTTGTATTTATGAGAAAGAACCAATGGAATTGACTGATGAATTGTATGTGAAGGGTGATAAAAAGAGAAAAATTATAGATGATTCCTACTTTTTTGGCATGAGATCTGGGTAGACAGTGGAGCCATTTACTGATGAGGGGATGCCTTTGAAGGGACAGAGGATAAAAAAATTAATAAGTAGATTAAGATATTAATGAGACAGATCATAAATACTCATTTTGTTCCTTACTTATTTGTCACCTTGATCCACAAAAAATTTGAAGCATCCTTCGTGGGAACATGTATTTATAATAATGACAAAGTGGACATAGAAAAAAAGGGAAGGAACCATAAGCAGAAGTGGAAAGGCAAGTGCAGAGTAGAAAAGATATATGCTGGTGATTAGACTCTAAATGCTTACTATCATTCTGCCTTACAGTTAGCACTGAGGGAAAAGGGAGTCTTGATCAGTTAGTTAATTTTCATTATCAGATAAGAGGAAGCATAACTATGGCTTGGGAGAGGCAAACTTTTTCAAGCTTTAAGTTTTAAAAGAAAATCTTTACATGAAGCTCGGAGGAAGTAGATTGAAGAATGCAATGTGAGAATTCTGATTCAGTTTCCGTCAAAAACATTCTTAGGAAAGACTATACTTAACAGACATAAATGCCTAGAAAGTAATTTGAAGAAGTCAAAACTTTGAATAGCATCTATACCTGAGGTTGCCTGGTCTTTATGGTTTCTAAGTTCAAATTCTCTGTAAGGGCTCTCCTGAATGATACTCACAGTCTTCAGTAGAGAGACCCAGCTACAGGTTTCCTACCTGGATTTAGCCATTATTATTCACCGAGGGCTCTGGAGAGTCTACACTAACTGTCTACATTAAGTACTACTTACTGTGTAGTCAAGATCTTGGTTCATTCTGTTAAAGCTCGGAATGATTTGAGATCCAAATTTTAAAGGCAATCAACTACTTTGCTGTTTTGTTTTCCTCCTTCAATATTTTGTTTCCAAAAAAATATATTTTTTTAATGCAATAAACAATTTTATATTTATTATACATTTTAATATAATAAATATATATTTTATCTGTTACATTAATACATATTTTATTATATATTTCATATAACAAATATATATTCATTATATACTTAAAAATAATGATAAAATAAAATGCTAAAACGTATTTTAATATAATAAATATAAATAAATACATATATTTCCATGTATCCCCAAGGATGAGTTCTCTGAAGGATCATATGCAGTGGCATTTGTGGAGGAAGAGTATGACACTCCTACAGTTCTACACAGACCAGGTTATCTTGAACTTTAGGCAATGTCTCAAGACACATGTTTATTTAAACATCTGGCTCATCCAGTAATATAAAAAATTGGAGAGGGGGCAGGTCTCTGTTCCTCTGACATAAATTTATGCAAGCATTTTATATACAGTCTGTGGTTAAGGATAAACTTAAAAATAATTCGAACATGAGAATGTACTAAAGATGAAGAAAGATCACTTTATAGCAAAGAAATTTGCTCAAAGTTCTAATGAAATTGCTTCTTCACAATAAAATATTCAAATAGCATAAATATTTCAAAATATTACTTTTCCTTGTGTATATGATGAAAATGTTTATAATAGAAAAAATCATGATGAGAGAGCTCTGTAAAATTCATGGAAATACAAAGTTAAGTTTCATGTCACTTAAAATTCAAGATATTAAATATTTAGGACGGATGATGCAAATATTTCATAAAATTATCTTAGTCCATTTGGGATGCTGTAACAGAAATATTAGGTGCTTAAACGACATGCATTTATTTCTCACGGTTCTGGAAATTGGGAAGTTAAGATCAAGGTGTTGGCAGATTTGGTGTCTGGTGTGGGCCTGCTTCCAGTTCATAGACAGCTGTCTTCTGACAGTGTCCTCACTTGGCAGAAGGCGTGAGGGAGCTTTTTGTGTCTCTTTTATAAGGGCATTAATTGCCTTCATAAGGGCTCTATCCTCAAGATTTAATCACCTACCAAAGGCCCCACCTCCAAATAGCACAACACTGGGGACTAGATTTCAACCTATGAATTTTGGGGGCACAGAAACATTTAGTCTATAGCAATACTATAATATGCAGATTTGTAAAATTAGTACCAAAATGAATAAAGGTATTCATTTGCTAAAAAGAGATAAATACTTGTAAAGCAATGTAATTCTACAGAAGCCAGAGGCAGTGTTGAATTTTTGAATAAGATCATGAGATAATAAAAATTATACTGATAATATATTATAAAACTCTTACCTTTGAATGATCTCAAAATATTTTTGCATATATTATCTCAATTATCCCTTTATTCCCCTGTTGTGGCAGTCAAATATTCAATATTCTAAAATCATAAAGATATTTCAAAGTACTAATTTATTAAATTACACAAATGTTTATTGGCCACCTATGTGTAAGGACCTATGTTAGAAATGGCAAAAATACTTTACAGTTCATTTGGGAGATAGTTCGAATAAACTAAGTATGATAAAAAGCACATTTTAATAAATGCTTTAATGAAGGACAATGAGATAGGAAGAGTTTGGTTCCTATTATGGAAAAGGTATTTTGAAGCTGAGAGGATTTTGAAGAAAGAAATGAGGTAGACTTTTGATATATACAGATGAGGAAATTAGAAAATTATTGAAAATGTGTATTAGTATATTTGCATTTCTGTTATCCTAATAATTTTTAAATATAAGGCAATGTTATTAAATACCACAAAAAAAGGCTTTCTTGTTTGACTTTTGATTTGTATATATATACACACACATACACATAAATAAATACATATATGTATTTATTTTTTTATTTCCAGGTTGATCATTACTGTCACTCTCAATCTAGGCCAGTAGAATGAAAAGTCCCTGTTTATAAACTCACCTGTGTTCATCTCTGGCCTCCCCTTCTGCACAGTTAAGGTGCATTAGAGAGTGTTTGTTGTTTGGTATCAGAGTATTAATGTTTCAGTTTTTACTTTGGGAAACTTAGTTAACTAAATTGAAAATAATGAGATAGGAAAAGATTTTCCAGATAGTAATGAACCATGTGCTTAACATCAAACAAAATGAAAAACAAAACAAAGCTTCATAAAGGACAAAGAGGAACAACAGATCAGGAATTTGTAGAGGGTGTGAATGTAATTATTTGAAGGTAGATTGGAAGGAAGACAACAAAAGAGAGTAATGCTGATGTAGGAGGGAAAGGAATGGGATTGGGGATAGTTTTTGATGGAAAAAATAATACAGATCAGAAAGATGTCCATGAACTATCGGTGATCTATACCATGTTCAATTCTATCCACCTGACATTTAAAACAAGAAAAATAAAAGGAAGGGGATAGTGATGGGTGCCATCCAAGATATACAGTTAGAAGTCTGTGGGGGTGACTAGGGAGCCCTTAAATAGTCATGAAATATACCGTATATTTTGGTCTAATGTTTTTATGGAAAGTATCCTAATAACTAGGAAAATTATATAAACCAGCAAATAAAATCAAAGACTTTGGTGCCAAATGGACTTGGGTTGAAATCTTGACTTGTATTAGATCTTGAGGAAGCTGCTTAATCTAAGATTTAGTTTCTTCTTTTTTTAAATGGCACCAGAGACCTACATTGTAGGATGATATGAAGATAAAACGAAATAATACACACTCTTTAGCATCGCACTTGCCATGTGGTACCTTTAAGAAAAGAGTGTGTTTGGAACATTTTCAGGTCTCTTTCATTTCTCTAATAACGTCTCTTGTTTCATACCCACTTCACTGCATATAGAATTTGGAGTCAGTCTTGCCATTTCAGAAATTCATAGTTGCAGAGAAGAATGAGAGACACCATCTTTATTTTTCATTGTAGGACACCTGTCTCCTCAGTTTGGATTATTTTTGAAATATTTTTTATGTCTATGAATTCTAAAAACTTTGTTGAAAAGTGTATAAGTATGACTGCTTTTATCATTGTTTTATTCTGTAAAATGTGTGATCTTTCAACGTACACATGGAGTTCAACTTAAAAAATGTTTATTATATTTTGATTATTGCTTTGGTCTCATTTTTATTGAAATTTGTGTTCTAACATACTATTACTCTTTACAAATATCCCATGAGCAAGATAATACACAGTCTGGTATGTGTGTATGTGTGTATGTGTATGTGAAATTAGCTTTATTAATTCTATTATCTTCATGATTGTTTTTGACCATATAAGGCTTGCTTTTTGAAATTTTAATTAGCGTTCTCCAGATGCAATAACTTCTTTCTCCCTGAAATTATTTTTTTTACTCTTTTAAAGATTTGGATTTTTAAAATAAATGTTGATTTCAGTATGGTATACCATAAGACAAATTTAATACTTCTGAATTTTGATCTGTTCAAGAATAACTGTCAACACTGTTTCCTAAACTATTGTGATTTTGCCCATTTCTCTTTGTGTTTAACAATATGCAATAAAAAAATTTAAGGCATAAAGTATGTCATTTTTCTCTATTGTAAATTTACCCTTTATTATGTTAAATTTCACTCTTCTAAACTATTTATTTGATTTTTATCTCTTTTTTTTCTGATGTTAATTATAGAATACCTAAACTTATTCTGCATTTGCCTCATTTCTATTGTTCATCCTTTTCAGAGTTTTGTGGTGCTCTTTCTAGGTATGATCCTTACAAATAGCATCTAGTTGAATTTTTTCTTTTAATTCAGTTCACAAGACTTTTAACATGGACTGATTATCCATTTTATGCTTGCAGATTTTAAAATAACTATTGTATATTTCTGTCATATTATCCTTTGCTTTTTGTTTTTCTATACTTGCCTCCCAGTTGCTCCTTATAAATTTTTGTCTTTTTTCCTGTATGCTCTGTGTTTTTCGCTTATAGTCCTTCACTCTTTTGGAAAGTATAATTTTTAAAAGAGGTTCCCTTTAAATTATCCCATTATGTTTAATCTCTATTGAGCTCATGTTCAAAGTTAAGTAAAACATATTTGAGTGTCCCTGTTTGAGGCATAGTGTTTAATACACGTTTACTTTTTAAAAAATCTGTTTCCTCTACCTCCTTTTTAAGATAACATGGAATTTTAGTTGCAGATAATTTATATAATATTGCATAATTTCTTTATTATACATTTTTTTCATGAACAGAATTATTGCTTTTTAAAGTCTCAACTCAGGTATCACCTCCCTCCATCTCCACCCCTACTTAATAAAGTCTTTGATTATCCTGTCTGGACTTAATCTCTCCTTCCTCTTTGAATCTGTTACCTGTATTCTTTCTAGTATGTTCCTCATTGGTATTGGATCATGAATTTAGCTTTGTGTCTCCTCAGTCCATGGTGAACATTTTACTGGTAAGAGCCATCTCATAGTTCTGTATTCAGGGGATATAGTATGATGTCTAAAGTTTAATAGAAGCTCAGTAATATTTGGTAAATTAATGAAAGTGTAAATGAGTATGGAATGTCTACATAAAATGTGTAGCTTTATTTTTAGAACTCTATATGGATTTTGTTATTTTAAAAGTACTAATGGGTTATGAAATAAAGTTTTTATGTGAACTTTTGTCAGCTTCTAGAAAATCTTCAATTACTTAGAGTCTATATAAGAATGATATTAATATCATCTGACTAGCAACTGTTAAGTACTAGAGCCTGAGAAGTACAGTTCTTGCTATTAAAGGGTATTCATTCACTGAATATTCAGTATGTTCAGCATTTAGTAAATGCCTGCCATATTCCACACACTGACACATAATCTATCCTCTCAGAGCCAGAAAGGATTCTGAGATTTTACTATAAACCTTGAAGATTGCTGTATGATCAGTTTTAATATGTTTATTAAGGTCCGGAGGGTAAACTCCTCCAAAAAGATTTGTGACTCATACAAATTCTTTAATTCTCTAATCCTCAGCCCTAGGATTTGCCCAATAAAAGAAGATCATTCCCAGTTTGGTTGTGAGTCCATTTTGTTTTCAATCATTTGGTCATGCATCCTAGGAACAATACATATTGGTAGGCACTGTGGAGGAGTCCTGTACATTTAAACCACTTGCAGAATTATATTGTTGGACACAGGTCACATACCCTACTCTCTGGTTTATATTGCTTTTACCTAGTAATTTACATAAATTCTTAGTACATATTTATTTTGATTGAGATTTTTCCTTTTCTCCTAGATGAAGATGAGGTATAGATGGAAGGAATTTCAAATGATTCAATTTGGATTTAATGTGTTAAGTTCATTTTCTAATTGAGCTGCTAAACTAGTGAGATGTTTTCTAAGCAAATCAAGCATAACGCTTGTGTCCTTCAATACTCTGTGCTCCAGTTTCAAACACAGTGCAGCTGCTTCTGATGCCCCATCACTGGGAGCAAGAATACCCTCCTTAAAGTCAGTTGTGTTACACCATTTATGATTCTGGACACACCACTTATTGATAATGTCCTATTTTACTTTTAAGTAAAACTAAAACCATTGATTTTTAGGATGTTTCAAATGATATTACAAAGTTTTCAATTTGTGTTTCTCAAAATTTATAAGAAATTTTCATAAGAACAACCTCATTTCAAGTATAATGTATCTATCTGATCATTGTAATTTCAAGTATTAAATTGAAATAGCAAAAATTATACATGTGTATACACATACACTCATGTGTGTATAAAATAAAGAGAACAAGTAGACTCATTAGCTCACATCATCTTATTTATTGTGCAAGTTACTTATAATATCTTAGAATACAAAGATGAAAGTTTGTGATAAAAAGAAAGAAAAGAAGAAAGAAATACCAGGAAAAGTAGTAGAAAATGAGTTTTCTTATCCACACCTTCCCAAATCTCCAATTAACTTTGGTGGTATCAGTTGACCTCTCTCTCCTTCCTCACTCCTCCCTACCAAATTATAAAGCTTTGAAATTCTACTCTCATGAAAGAAAGAAGTGATACCCTTTCCTGATATGCTTTCTTAGCGAGATGAGATGGATTTTTCTTTCTCCCTTTGTTCACATACTTTCTTGAAAATACCGAGAGACATGAGTTTTCAGTCATTTGCTTGTTTTAAAACTTCCCTAACTTATACTTCATGTCAAATTGAAACTTTTCTTTTCTATAATAAAAATATGTGTGAAAATTTCAAATGACATGGCTAATGATATATTAAATGGAAAGATTGTTTACTTTTCTTCTATCTGAAAGAATACTGTAGGGCTATAAGGAAGTACCTTGTTGATAGCAAATGGTTAAAACTGTGCTAGTATATTCTTAACAAAAGCAATTCTTTTGTTCTCCTGAACTCAAAGGATAAGACTCCCTGGGAAAGTTTCTCTGGTTTTGTTCTCTCCAATCTTTAGTGCAAAGTTTAGCCTAAGAAGATGGTAAATGTTGAATGAATAATTTTTTCATAGTTTCATTAAAAAATGAAGTGGTTGAGAGGAACGTTAGATAATTTATAATGGGTTCTTTACATATTATTGAACTAAATATGTCTTTCTATAAGAAATTATTTTCATACTTAGACATAGTATATCTCCCTATGGATAACAAGATATGTAAGTTCATAAATTCATATATATAATTTTAAAAACAAATTTGGAAGCTTTAACAAATTAAGTATACTTTTGCAACTTCTGCTTCCAAGCAAGATATAGTAACAAGGCCTAGATTTACCCCCCCGCATATGAAACAACTATAAAGCAAGATGAAATATATGAGAAACACTGAGCATCAGGCAGTGATGGATGATGGTCTTCTAGAGGTGGGAAGCTAATGATGTGAGTGCTATGATTGCCTCAGTTCACTGCCTTGAGAGTGTGTTCAGGGAGACCAGTCTGAGTTTGGTGGACCTTCTCAGTTGAAGAGATGGAGCTAGGAAATGAGAATATAAAAAAGGCTGGTGTTCAGGGGACAAGGTGCCAGAGGAGAGAGGGCTGCATGGGGAAGAGAGAGTTTAGAGATCTGAGGAGAGTTCCATTTGAATATTCAGCAGAGTACTGATAAGCACATAGGTGTGAGGCTCAAGAAAAACCATTTAAGAGTGTCAGAGGGAAGAGTGACTGGCACCTACCAGTCAGGCTGGAAAACCTCATAATTCATAGAGTATTGGGTAGAGAATGCAGAAGGGGTCTTGCCTCATTAGTGAGTAATAATTAACCTTAGACTAGTTGCTATTCTGATACCACCTGGCACATCTTAAGAGTAAGACTCAAAAGTATCAATCTGTTTCCAGGCAACTTCATCCAGAAGAAAATTTAGTACAGGAAAACAAAAATATCCACTACTTGACATGGTAAAATACATAATGTCTGGCATCAATCAAAGATTACTAGGCATGCAAAGAAGTAAGACAATACTACCAATGATGAGGACAAAATAGTTCAAAGTAACCCAGAATTAACAGGCAAGATAGTTGAGTCAAATTTCTAGAGAAAAAAACTCCATTTTTTAAGATGAAAACTACACTGAATAGAATTAACTTACAGGTTAAATATTGCAGAGAAAAGGTTAGTGAACTTGAAGATATAGCAATAGAAACTATTCAAAGTGAAACACAGTAATAACAAAGTACAAAATATTTACGTAGAACATCATTGAGCTATGGGACAATTTCAAACAGCTTAATATATCTATAATTGGAGTCCCTGAATGGGGAAAGGCAGAACAAACATTTGAAGAAATAATGACTGAAAAGTTTCCACATTTGACAAAAACTATAAATGTACAGAATTGTAAAGCACCACAAGTCCTAAAAATAAAAATATGAAGAAAACTACACCAAGACATATCACAATGAAATTGCTCAACACTAGTGATAAAAGAGAAAACTCTACAAGCAGACAGAGAACAAAAAGACATGTTAAATAGAAAGGAAAATGATAAGGATGATTTCTCTGAAAACAATGCAAGTCAATGGATCAACTGAAAGAACTGCAAGGAGAAATAAACAAACCCACAATTATAAATGAAGATTTCAGTATCTTCTCTCAATATTTGGTACAAAAAGTCAGCAAGAATATGGAAGACTTGAAAAATACTATCAACAAATTGACCTGGTTGACACAGAATATTCTACCAAAGAATAACAAGCTAAGCATTCTTTTCAATTGCACAGAGAACATGTACCAAAATAGACAATATTCTGAGCCACAAAACAAGGCTCAAGACATTTAGAAACTTCTCTGGAAAATCTCCAAATATGTGGAAATGAAATAATAGACTTCTAAATAATTTATGGGTCAAAGAGGAAATAAAAAGTGAAATTTGAAATTATTTTGAATTAAATAAAAATTAAAATAGACCATATCAAAATTAAATGCTACCATTTAGGAAGCTAGAAAAAAGAGCAAATTTAAGCCCAAAGTAAGTGGAAGAAAGAAAATAATAAAGGTCAGAGTGAGATTTCATTAACATAGGAAACAGACAATAGAGAAAAATAAATGAAAATAAAAACCTGTTTTTTTGAGAAGACCAATAAAATTGATAAATATCTAGTCCTAGTGATTAAGAAAAAAGAGAGAAGACAGAATACCCATATCAAGAATAAGAGAGATACCATGGCTATAGATTCTACAAACATCAAATGGATAACTTTATAGGAATTTAGCATCTTAGATAAATTGGACAAATTCCTTATGAGACACAAACTGCCAAAGCTCCCTCAAGAAGAAATAGATATTTGAGTAGCCCTATACCTATTGAAGAAATTGAATTTGTAGATAAAATCCTCTTCACAAAGAAAGTCCAGGCCCAGATGCCTTAACTAGTGAGTTCTACCAAAAATTTAAGGATGAAATAATACAATTTTAAACAAACTCTTCCAGAAAATTTAAGAGAAACGAATACTTTCCAACTCATTCAGTGATGGGATATTATCCTGATTCCAAAACCAGACAGACAGTATAAGAAAAGAAAATTACACATCATTACTCAATGAGCATGGATGCAAAAATTCTAAAAAAAAAAAAATAAATAAATCAAATTTAACAATTTATAAAAAGGATAATATACCATCACTAAATAAAGTTTATCCCAGGAATACAGTATTGGTTTAACATCTGAAAATAAACAATTTATTAATTAACTAAAAATAACACAATTATCTCAATAGATGTGGAAAAAGTGTTTTAAAAATCCAACATTAATTTCTGATAAAAAATTTTCACTGAATAGGCATAGAAGGGAGTGTCCTTAATTTGCTAAAGGTCATCTAAGAAAAACCTTCAGCTGACATGACAATGGTGAAAGACTGAATACTTTCCAAGATCAGAAATAATACAAATATTTCTTCTTCTATTTAGTCCTGATCTATAAGTCCTAGCCAAGGCAAAAGGCAAGGGAAAGAAATAAAAGATAAATTGTAAAAGAGGAGATAAAACTGTCTTTATTCACAGATGACATGATTGTTGATATAGACCATTTGATGAAATCTACCAAAAAAGCTACTGGAATTAATAAATAAGTCTGGTAAGATTGTAGAATACAAAAATCAATACACAAAATCCAACTATACTTTCGAATACTTTCCAACTCATTCAGTGATGGGATTATTATCCTGATTCCAAAACCAGACAGACAGTATAAGAAAAGAAAATTACACATCATTACTCAATGAGCATGGATGCAAAAATTCTAAAAAAATAGAACTTGTAACAAAACCAGGAATTGAAATTAAGAAAACATTGTCATTTATAAAAGCATAAAATGTGAAATTTATTTCGAAAACCAAATATGAGATGGATCAACTCCATAAAAGAAGCCATAGGCATTAGTCTACAGGAGCTAAGCAGGGCTGTTGAGGACAGGAGATTGGGGACGTCACTCATTCATGGGACATCAGAGACAATGCAATAGCACGTAACACATGAAATACTTAGGCATAAATCTAACAATAATGTGCAAGATCCATATACTGAAAAGTACATATCAATGGTAAAAGAAGAGGAAAAAAAGATATAAATAGAGATACCATGTTAATGGGTCAGAAGACTCACTATTGTTCAGATGTCAAGTTTTCCTCTAATTTATAGATACAATGGAATTCCAATCAAAACTCCAATAGACTACTTTTTAAAAAGGAAATTGATAAACAGATTCTAAAATTTGAATGGAAATGAAAAGGATCTAGAATTTTTCAAAGAACTTTGGAAAAAAAGAACAAAGTTGGTAGATTTAAACTACTTGATTTCAAGACTTATAAAGCTACAGCAATCAAGTGAGTCTGGTATTGGTATCAAGATAGACATAGATCAGTGGAACAGAATAGAGTCCAGAACTAGACCCGCACATAATATGGTCAATTAATTTTCAATAAGGCAAGGCAGTGGAGAAAAGATAACCTTTTTGACAAATGATATTGGAGCAATTGTATATACATATGCAAAAAAATAAACTTTGACCCACACATGACACCAAATAAAAAACTCAAAATGGATTATATTTCAAAATGTAAAATCTAAAACTATAAAACTTTTAAAAGGAAACAAAAATTTTGTGACTTTGGTTTAGGCAAAGAATTCTTAGATAGGACACATAAAGCAACATCTATACAGAGAAAGACAAATGCCATATGATTGCACTTATATGTGGATTCTAAAGAATAAAGTAAACAAAGAAAACAGAAACAAACTCATAGATATAGAGAACATTTTAATGATTGCCAGATGGGAAGAGGTTTGGGAGAAATGGGTGAAAAGGGGAAGGTATTAAGAAGTACAAATTAGTTGTTACAAAATAGTCATGGGGATATAAAGTATAGCATAAAGAATATAGTCAATAATATTATAATAACTATTTATGATGTCAGTTGGGCACTAGATTTATCAGGGTGAACAATTCATAAGTTGTATAAGTGTCTAATCACTACATTGTATACCTGAAATGAATATAATATATGTCAACTGTAACTGAAAAATAAAAATATCATTAAAAGGGGAAAAAATCTGTAAAAGAAAACATTCATAAATTGGACTTCATTAAAATTAAAAACTTCTGGCCTTTGAGTGACCGTTAAGAGAATAAATGAAAAGACAACCCATGGACTGGGATAACATATTACCAAGCATATTTCTGATAAAGGACTTTGATTCAGAATATGTAAAAGAACTCTCAATACTCAATAGTAAGAAAACGATCAATTTGGTAAACAAATACTTCTCCAAAGAAGATACTACAGATGGCAAGTAAGGACATGATAAGACACTTGCTATCTTTAGTCATTAGAGAAATGCAAATTGAAATCATCATAAGATTATAGTACAGGTCTATTAGAGTGGCTGAAATAAAAAAGACTGACCATACCAAGTATTTGGCAAGATGTGGTAGGGGGAATACACTCTGGAAAACAGTATGGAAGTTTCTTTAAAAGTTAAAATATATAGCTACCATATGATAGAGCCATTCTACTCCTTAGGAATTTACCTCACAGAAAAGAAAGCGTATGTCCATATATCTACATGAGTATTTTTAAAACCAACTTTATCTGTATAAGCAAAAACTACAAACAACCTAAATATCTACAGATAGATAAATAGATAAACAAATTGTAGTATATTCATATAATAGAACACTACTCAGCAATAAAATGGTATGAACAATGGATAAATATATGAACATGTATGAATCTTGAAATAATTGTGCTGAATCAATGAAGCTAGGCAAGAAAGATATATATTGTATATACTGTATGCTCTGTGCCCTATGATTCAATTTATCTAAAACTCTAATATTAAAGTGAATAAGGTAAATATTGCTTTTAATACAATATTTAATTTATATTATTCTAGATACTAGGATTCTCTATAAATTTTAGTAAAATAATTCACGCTACTGATCTTGATTCTGATAGTATAAGAACAAATTATTTGGGATTTAGAATCATTCTGAAACTGGCTTGAAAGAGTATTAAATCTTTTGGGAATCCTGACTGAAATGAAGGAATGTGAAATTTGAAAATTTTATTTTTAACTCTCTTACAAAGAGAATTTATTTATAACTCTGACTTAAATTGGATGTATGGCATGAAAATATCGGGTAAAGTTTATATAGGATGTTGTATGGAATATGACTTCAGCAAGTTACGATGAATTAAACATATTTTATTTTTATTGGAGTAATGACGGTGTAATATTTTTAAGGTATACAATGTGATGATTTGATATATTCATACATTGTGAAAGGAGACCATTGAGTTAATTAATACATCCATCACCTCACATATTTACCTTTTTTTTTGATGGTGGCGAGAACACTTAAGTTCTAATCTCTTAGCCAATTTCAATTATACAGTACAATATTATCAACATTAGTCACCATGCTATTAGATCTTCAGACCTTATTTATTTTATAATTGAAAGTTTTTACCAACCTCTCCCTATTTCTTCCACTACTCAGCTCCTCCTGGCATCTACCATTCTACTGTTTCTGAGTTCCATCTTTTTTTTTTTTGTTCCACATATAAGTGATTCCTGCAGTATTTGTCTTTATCTAGCTTCATCCATTAGCACAATGCCCTCCAGGGTATACACACACACAAAACACACATACACACCACACCCTACTGCACTAGATAAATCACTTATCTGTTTCATTAAGATTGCTTCCTGGAGATTTATCTTGTTTCTTTGGAACATATTTCCTTGTTTCTTCATTTTCTCTCTGTGTTGCAACTCTCTGTGTTGGTTTCTGCACATCAGATAAATGGAGGAGATGAACTTTGGCAATCGGCTTCTGATTGCCTCTCAAATCTTTGTGATTATCCAAGCCATTGACTTTGTTCTTAGTGGTCTCTGTAGTTAAGAGTATGCTGAGACTCATCAGTGTCCCAAAAGGGAGGATTGCAGTCCGCACCTAGACGCAAATGGCTGAGAGGCTTGACCTACAGAGAGCAGCTGAGAAATATGCAATCTAACCCCTTCCAGGGAGAAACTGGGAGGTGGACATTTTTGCCTGCTTTTTTTGTGCTGAGTGCAAGCTCTGTTGGCTTTCAGACGTAGACGATTGGAGGCATGTCCCAAAGGTGGCAGTTTTAAAGTTGGGGTGCTAGATATGTGGTCCAAACCCTTTAGTGCTGGAGAAGTTGGGAGCTGGAGGTTTGCTCCTGATTGGAGGGAACATAAATCCTGTACTGGCTTAGGGTTTATGGCGATACTGTGTTCAGCCTTTCCTACCCATTTTTCTGTAGATGTTTTCTCAGTTGCTGGATGTATAGGAATTGTTCAACTAGTTTTTGGATTTTCCTCAGAGAAAACGGCTCTGTGTGTAGCTGTATATTTGGCATGTCCATAAAAGAAGGGAAATTCAGGAACCTACTATGTCACCTTCTTGGTCCAGAGTCTATACTTTTATGTAGATTAATTTTTCTGAAGGAAACACAATGAAGAAAATACAACTTCCATAGTTTCATCATCTGTGAACAAACTTGAGATGAAAATGTGCTGTGGCTAGATATGTCAGTCCTTCAGAAGCTATAGAGACATGTCTAGGTAGACAGTATATTCTCACAATGGAAAGCTCTCCTAGGATGTTTGCAAAGTGAGACTTCATTTTGACATCAGCCCCTGCACAATCTCTAAAATATTTCAAACCAAATTGTAAGGTATTTTTATCATTCATGAGTTCTACAACATATCCCAATGTGTGGGTTGTTAGAGATCATTGAGGTACTTGGTACTTGACACCTCAGAGGATATCTTGGCATGCATTCTGTACCACCATCTGCGTTTTCTCAGAAGATCATTGCTTATGTGAATTCTTCTTGGTATTTGAGATCATAAGGAGGAACTTATGGTGCAGATACTTTTCAAAAACTGCATTGTCCCACTGTGAATTTTTTCAAATTTTGAATTTGTCTGTAACCAACCTACTAAAAAGGAAAAAAAAGATGGCTTTTACAGAAAGGGGTTTTTCTTTTTTTTTTTTTCTTTTAACAACTTTCAATTCTGTTGAAATAGAGCAGCATGTGTAACTGCTTTCAGCCATTCATCTGAGTAAACTTCCACAATTGTACAACATGGAGATCACAGTACACATCTTCAAAGCTAATTAAATCAATGTGATGGGCTCCGACAGCTGTTTGCTTTTTGTCTATGGCTTTCCAATGTGTAAACCAACTGTGTGGTGGTGGGATAATAAGCCTCTTGCTTTTTCCACTACCCTAACTCTGTCCTTTACAGATCTTTATACAGTTACCATCAGGTGCGATTTCATCTATTCTTGCTCTATATTATCATATACATTTAACAGATTTTGAAGAATGTATTTTCTTTCGTTAGACAACTATTTTCCCCTGAACACTGTTTTATCCATTTTGCTACAATAATAAGCTTAAGTCATACAAAGAAAATGGAACAAGTTTTTTTCTGTTGAAATTATGAGCCTGAGGAAAGAATATAATTTCTATAGCTTTGTTAATATTTTAAAGTGTTTTCATATGAGTTATCAATAGCCAAGCTGGAAATATTTAATGTATGCTTATTATTTTATTATTTCCACAGTAACCCTATGAGGCATTGTTATCTTCATTTATCAAAAGAGAATACTAAGGTAAAAAGCTAGAGTGATTTCTGGGCAGAGAGGGCTGAGATTAACATCAAGTTCTTTTAATTTCCACCTTAGCTTTCTTTGCATTCAAGCAGAATATTGGCTTTGGAAAATAGCTGGGTCTTTTCATTGAGGGAATAGACTATCTTCTACTGACTTTAAATAATTTCTTTCCATATTTAGTGGCCACATATCTGTGAGCAACTTATGGTCAATTTGTTTTTCTTTTTCGCTAGCCAAGAAGTTGCCTTCCCTACAACAAAAGAATGAAGTTTGGCTCATCTTACTTATTTCTTTCAGTAGTAAAAATATTCTTCAGTTATGAACATGTAATACTTGATTTCTTCACTCTTATCTCTAAAAGTAGGACAGTCAGGACACCCCATGTAATTAAAGGTGGAGCAATTTGCATGTGAAAAATAGAAGATAAGTTCTTACCCAGTTACTTTGGGTAAGTTCTTCTTATTCTTTTAAAGAGGTATTGTACTGCAGTCATGCATATATAACACATTACATGTACATGTGCACACACAGAAACTTAAAAAAGATAGAGTTGGAGTGGAAGTACCAGCCTCAAGTTTCATGGAAGTGTTTTCTGTTTCAGAGCAGAGAAGTCCCATTCTTCTGAACCATCTGGCTTCTATTAGTGCAGATTCTGCTGTCAGCATTTACTTAAATAGGGAGAGGCTATGCCTATGTCACCCTTGGGAGGATCATTATTCAGTGGTGGATTGGTTTAAGTTTTTATTTATCTACTAAGATAAAATAGTAACACAAATAAATGCTTTCTGAATTAGAGGTGATTCATTTTCATACTTTAATCATACTCATTTAAATATAGTTTCATCATTCATTTCCATCACAGCCTTTATAAACTGAACCTTTCTTAGTAGACTGTCAAAGCAGCATAAGAAGTCGTTTGACTAATGACATGATTACTGGAAAATGTATCTCTTGAAAAATTTTTATTCGGATTCTGTTTGTTTTTTCAGAATTGATACATTTGATAGTTCCCTTTTCATCATTACAAGAAATAGTATGGTGTGGTAATGAAGAATCTGGACTCTGAAAGGAGATCATCTGGGTGTGAATCCTAACTCTGCTACTTACCAATTATGTGACCTTGAACAAGGCATTTTACCTCATCTGTAAAATGGGGATCTTAATAATACCTAATTGCCTATGCTTGTGAGGATTAAATGAGTTAATATACATTTAATGCTTAGTGTCAGCTATTATTTCATTATAAGGGAGTATATAAAAATAATTTTAATGTTCTCTTTGAAATGCATTTAATAATATTTCACAGAAGAAATTTTGACTTATTAATAATTATTATTAGAGTTACAAAGTATTTTCTATCTATGTATTAACAAAGACATGTAAATTCTTCTTAAGGCAAATCTAGTAATTGGATTTTTTGAGACTAAGAAGGAAGTAAGGTTATTTTATAACTAGACCCATTGGGGTTATATATAAATTCATTACAAATTCTTTCCGAAACTTCTACTTCCTCTCTTTTAGTTATTTTCTTCATACTGTGAAGAGACTATTTCCCTAGAGGGTGGAGAGAAGAACTTTAATCACCATCTTCTCCATTTCCTTGCTCCAATTTTATTTGGTCAGATAAAATCTCCTGGGAATCTCGATCTCTCTTTCTCTCTGTCTCTCTTTCACTCACCTTCCCTCCCTGCTCTGTCTCTCCCATCCTTCTCACCACCCCCACCCCAGCTGCCTACAAAGTTCTTCCTTCATTTTCCTTGGTAAACTCATACTTATTTACTCCTCCTTTAAGACTCAACCCAAGTCTTACCTCCCACATAAAGCCTTTCACTACTTTTCCAGAAACTGTCAACTTTACTTTTCTCTGTGTCCTCACTGGATTTTGCTCATTATGACTTATTATATTATAATTATTATTTAACATGTTTGTTTACCATACTGGACTGTGACTTTTTTGAGAATATCAACCATGTCTTACTGACCTTTTTATTGCTAATATCTAGCACAGTGTCCACTATATATTAGGTAGTCAGTGTATATTTATTGTATAAATTCACTATGTAGAATGTGTGCATCAGGATTTGAGCAGATGTAACTGGAGAAGGTGTCTCCCCAGTATTATTTGTAGATGCCAAGGAACCCTGTCTTTTTTCACTTTTTCTTTACAACTGGCTTGCTGCTGGCATCTGTAATTATTAGTGATTGCTTAAAGGTCTTGGTACATTTTGATGTTGTAAAGACATTGTTTTGTCTAGGATTAATAAAAATGTAACAAACCAACAAGCCTATTAGCAAGAATTAGCTTATCTGAGAGTGAAGGAATTGATAGACAGAAATGGTAAATTGCAATGTCAATGAGGTGTAGTGTGTGGATTTTAGAGGGGGCATTGATCAGTAAAAGTGACCTGGGACACTGAAAACTTTGTGAATAGGAGCTGGCATGGAAGGAAGTCCAAGTGTTGATAAAAATATCCTGAAGGTCAATTTAATTTATGTTACAGTTCAGCCGAGATCTTTCCTGACTGAGTCATAACACTCAGAAAAGAAGGAGCTCCAGGTGAACGCTTTGCCTGAGCCTGAGTGCAGTGCCCCTCCCTTAAAAGGTAGAAAACCAATCTCCCTGTGGTAGAGCTCACTGGGTTCGTTGAGGTTATGAAGGACAAGGCACTGCCTATTTTTAGCAAAATAAATAAGGTCTAATGAAATAAATTTCAATAATTCAATCCGAGGCAGATCTCTGCCTTGTCATTTCTTGAATCCTTGCTCAGTAGAGTTGCTCAGAAAGTTAATCTATCTGCACACAATTCATCACATGTGTTTATATTTCAAAAAGTTACAGAGACGGAAATTACTGGCTTTACAAACCCTGTCTGTCTAACTGTTAAATCATTTGCAGACTGTCAAATGGCGTTCATTACGGAGGGGTTGGAGGGTCCTAGAACTCTACTGCCCCCATTTCCTCCACTAGAAAAATTTGTTGATCTATGAAAAATAGGTATTTAAATAAGCTATCTGGCTTTTTAGAAATGACTGCAGGCATTTTTGGCATATGTGCAGTTGGGTAGGGTACCTCACAATTTTGAAGCCAGATTTACACAGTGTTTAAAATATTCTCTGGGTAGAATTTAGCCATGTTTGGAAAGTCTATGAACAGTTTTAAATGATTACTCTCTTTCTGTGGCCCAGTTTGATAACATTAACCACAGCATCTTCTGATTTACCTGCTTCCTATCCATTTCCACAGATACAAACGACAGTGCCAAGACTGCCTTTACCTCTCCAAGGATCTGATAAATCACAGCAAGAATTAATTTTGATTATTCCATTTCTTTTACATTTATACACATGAAATGGCTCCTCCTTCAGAATAAGTCCCCACTTTAATTTTGTGGTTCAAAATTAAACTGTAGACTACTCTCTGAGCACATCCTGACTTGAACTCTCCATTCTACCCCAATAGCAATGACTTCATACTCCCCTTACCTTATTACACCTAGAATTAGCTTATTGTGAATCTTTGAGTCTTATTCTCATAACTAGAAATTCTTCCCTCTTTATCTCAGCCAATGTTTCCTTCTTTCCTATGAGATTTTTTTCAAAGACACTGATTAGAATAACCTGTGTCTTTTCAGTATTTAATGTGTTTACTAAGTTTGTGAATAATTGCAGTATAATCATTTAAATCAATCAATTGATCAACATTGCTTATTGGTCACAGTGTTCCTGCACTGTGCTAAGCATTATAACGATTATAAAATAATTTTAAAAGATAGTTCTTTACCCTCAATTGTGATAAAATTACAATTTAAAGAATACTAGTAACATAATAAAACACTAAATGCTCTGATATAGAGACAGAAAAATTATGATACACTCTGTAGTTTAAGAACACTGCTTTAAACCCTAAGGACATTTAGTCTCTCAAGCACACTCTCTCCATCAGGCTATTAGTGTTCCTTTAGATAGCCTGTCCGTGGCTAATCCTACCTTATTTTAGTTTTCCGAGCAGTTCAGTATGATAGCTTTTGGTCGCACGTGGCTGTGGAGCACTTGAAATGTTACCAGTGTGACTGAGGAACAAAAATTTAATTTCATTTAATTCTAGTGAATTTAAATTTAGATTTAAAAACTAATATACAATTAAATTGTTGGAAAACTTTTACATACATTTTGAACAACTTGGATTTGTGAATTTACTTTTCCAAATGTACATTTTATAAATCTAAATACAGATCAAATATTACCAGTAAAATTTAGCATACAAATTGAGATGTGCTGTCAGTGTAAAATTCACAATGGAGTATAGTGCTATAGTATGAAAAGAATATAAAATATCTTATTAATTTTTTAATATTTGATTGCATGTTGAAATGATAATGTTTTGTATATTGGGTTAAATAAAATATAGTCTTAAAATTTCTTTTTTTTTACTTTTTAAAATATGATGGCTAGAAAATTTGAAGTTATACATGTGAATTACGGTATATTTCTATTGGGTGGCACTGCTCTAGATAAACGAGATTTCTAGATTCCTAGATATCCCTGGACCCCAGGACTAGCTTCTCTAGTGATGTTTCTTGGTTATCCAGAACTCTAGTGCATTTTGGCCTTCTGCTGATCCTACCACATCAATTTACAGTTTGAGGTGGTATTTAAAAACATAGTCCTATACTGTCATGTGCTGTTAGAGTGAAATATGGACTTCTGTTTATATGGCGCATTACAAATGTATATACCATATAACTTCACTTAGATGTTTGCAGATATTTTTATTCTTTCTTGTGCATTCCCCTTATGTGTTTGCTACAGTGGTCTTAGTATGTACACTGGATTTTCTTCTCCTTTTTCAAACTTGTGTGAGAAAATTAGTTCATTTTCAGCTTTATCTTGTTGTCACAATTCTTGCATTCTGGGAAGAGCTTATTTTGGCTTTTCATTTTGAGCCTTTCTTCCCTGCCTCCTCCCCATTCTGTTCTGTGTAAACTAGAAGATAATAGGAGTTCTGGGGGAAACCACTTAGGGTTCAAATGCAAAATTCGTGTAAAATAGTGTTGTACTCAAGATGCTTAGATTACGTTAGGCCCTGGAGCCCTTTCTTTTTAATTCTTATTTTCTGAAATCTTTTGTGTGTGATTTTTAAAAGTCATGTCTGCTTCACCAATATTTATTACTCACAAGATTTAGGTTCAAGTAGCAATTTCCCTAGGCTGTTCCTCTTTCCTTTAGGAGATGAAGTCTAGGATATTTATCTTGGTTAACATTCGGTATAATTTGACCCAAACGAATGTCCACCTTTACCTCCAGGAACCTAACTGTAGCCCATTCTATCTCTTTCCTGGCTCTTCTAGTATTGTTTCTTTCTACTACATTCTAATGCAGCTCTTCCTGATTTCCAGTGAATGGAGATAACAGTAGTTAGCTAGTGTGACTGAGCGTTGGGAAGCTGTAATAATAATAATAATAAACAACAACAACAACAACAATAGATAGCAGTATTTAGCATGACAGCTGTAAAGCTGTAAGAATAATAATAATAGCTGTTGATATTTATATAATGCTTAGCATATGTTAGGTGCTGTTCTAAACAATTTGCATACATCTACTCATTTCATCTCTCAGTAACCTATGGAATAAGTACTGTTATTATGTCATTTCACAGGGGGAGAGGTTGAGGTACAAGGAAATTAAGCAACGCTCCAAGACCACACAGCTAATAAGCGGCAGAGCTGGAATTTAAACTACGCAATCTAGCTTTTGTGTCTGTGTTTATCTATTGAGCTAAATTGTTTTGAAATACTTTGTTCCAGGCACTTAACATGGATTTTCTCATTTAATCTTCACAACGACAGGAGGGGAAAGTGACTTTAAAGGGTAAAATAACAAAAAGATTTTGGAAGTGAAAGAGATTCCATTGGACGTATAGCAATTACTCATGAAACATTAGTTTTGACAGTGCCCTAGATCAGAAGTCAAGCCTGCAGGTGAATTTGGCCCATTACCTGTGTTTAGTAAATAAAGTTTTATTGTATCACAATCACACTCATTCGTTTATGCATTATCAGTGGCTGCTTCTGAATTACAATGGCAAGACTGAGTAGTTGTGGCAGAGACCTTGTGGCCACAAAGCCTAAAATATTTTCCATCTGGCTCTTTATGGTAAAGTTTTTCAACCCCTGTTGTGCACCACACCTAAAGAGTAAATAGATTCTGCAATTAATGTTAATCATACAGTAAGAGAAGGTATTATTTACTCTTGCTTGCCTGCCCAAACCATTATTTAAAAAAAAAAATTATTTAAGTGTAAATAAACTTGACATATAACATTATATTAGTTTTATAATGATTTGATATTTGTATATATTGCAAATGATCACCACGCTAAGGCTAGTTAACATCTGTCACCGTATATAGTTACATTTTTTTTTCTTGTAATGAGAACTTTTAAGATCTTTCAGTAACTTTCAAATATGCAATACAGTCCTATTAACTCTAGTCACCATGCTGTACATTACATTCTCATGACTTAATTTTTTTTTTATAACCGGAAATTCATATCTTTTGACACCTTTTACCCATTTTGCCCATCCCCTACCTCTACTACTAGCAACCATCAATCTGTTCTCCATATCTATGAGTGTGGCCAACCCAGTAGTTCCTTAAAAACTCCCTTTATGTTCTCCAAGAAGAGATTGGGAGCTTTATGAAGAGCTAATAGTTTTTTCATTTCCTATGGCTCAAATCAGCACAACAGCCCTTCATCCTCCACATCATATTGATTCCTTCTATGGCAGGTGTCATGCTGCTCGATGCAATTGATATGTTCTTGAAAAGCTGATGTAAATCAAAGTTTGGTACATTGAAACACATTTTCTGTTGATTTATGTTATAATCTGCACAATGCTTTATCCACTTGAAAGGATTTATAACTCTTTCTAAAATGTGTGCCTGCTCTTTCCTATCTCACCACCTCCCCCAATACACTGATGTTTCTGTGCAGTTGTCATTGTCCTACAGAAAGAGTTATAGCTAAGTGTGGAAGCTGTGCTTAAAAAACAAAACAAAACACAGCAAAAAAGAAAAAAACATGTATAATGTGTCATAAGATGAATAATTTTTCTCCAATTAAAATACTTGAACTATTAAAATTTGCATTATTAATTTTCTTAAATTGAGGCACAGCTATTGTAGATGACAATGAATATTTATGGGCTACCTATTTCATGCCAAACATGGTGTTGGTTAGCATTGGTGATTTCTCATCATTATTAGAAGATGCCAAGCATTGGAAATGCTAAGGTTATAAAAACTCATCCTCGTCATCATTATTAAAAATAACAATAAATTACACGAGTGATTACTATGTGCTGGCATTCTTCTAAGTGCTTAACATGCGTGATTTAATCACCCAACTACCCTATGAATTCAGTTCTATTATTACCTCATTTTGCAATGTCTACTTTGTAATGTCTTGTTTGTAATGTATATTTTACATTAGGAGGACAAAAGTCAATCCACTTGTATATAAAATAGTATATACAATAGAAGTTTAATTGATGGGTTTCTTTTATTTTTTTGAGTTATAATGCTATATCTAAGAGTTTTATACTTTTGTTTAAAGGTATTGTGATATATCTAAAATACAGAGTTCCGTAAGTGAAGGTAAACATTTGGGATACTAGAAGTTATCTATTTAAGACCAGAAAAGTGAGAAATGTGAGATGAAATCTAAGTATTTTGGGGTTATTCATTTATTGATACATTATTTAGCATTTATTTATTGAATATTTTCCAGTCTATTCCCTCACGGGTTTTATTTTTATAAACAAAGGTATTCAACAAACATGTAAACATATTATTAAATTGAAGATTGTGAAAAGAACTCCAAGCAACATGAACAGGATGGTGATATAAAAAATAATAGATCATATAGTTTGGTTAGGTGAGATTCTTCTGATAGAACTTAAGCTTATAGCTTAAGAAAAGGATGTGGGAGGGGGTGGCCCATGGAGGTTGAAGGACAGCATTTTTGAAGACTATGAGGCAGATACAAGCTTGACTTTAACTCATTGATCAACTCCCCCCACTACTCCACTCCAAAGAAAGTTCTGTGGCCCATCCACTTGCCTGCTTCTTCTGCTGGCCCCTATTAGCAAAAACGCACATTTATTATAAAAGTTCCATCATCAGAAAAATAAGCCATTATTGTAGCTGCATTTAAAATTAACTATAATATTGATATTAACCAATATAGAAAATATCTTAAAAAAACAACAACACACAACTCAAATCTTTGTAGTAATTCCTATTACTCTGTACCCATCAGAAGACCTTGGAGGTCTGAATGTGAGGCTGCCATGGTACAGCCACTGTACTCTGCTCAGCAAGTCCATTCTTGGCTCAATTGCTTACTGGCTCTGAGAATTTAGGCAGTTTAAGTACTCTCTCTGAGTTTTAGTTTATTTATCAGCGTAACAGAGAGAAAAACATGCACTGAAATATTAATTGATTAAAATATTTTGAAATTACCTGACATGAAGTAGGCATTCAGATATTATAATATGACAGATCTTTTATATATGTTAATGATAGCAATGTTTCATGTTTATTGAGAACTTAATATGTACCAGGTACTCTTTAAGAACTTTCAATATTCTTAACTCATTTTATCCTCACAACAATCATATGGAGTAGAAACAATTTTACATATTTCCTCATTTCACATTTGAGAGAGCTAAAGCTCAGATTATGCAACTTGCTCAAGGTCACAGAGCCAGTAAATAGCAGAGCTAGGATTCAAACCAGGCAGTCTGGTTTTAGAGCTTATGTCCTTAAATATGTTTTCTCATTTAGAAAGAAATCATTAAAAACTGACCTTTGTCAGTTTCTCAGTAAGCAGCACATGCAATGAGTACTTTGGGTTGAAATCGGAAGTTAAAATAACTTGCTTACTTTACAACCTATGCATCTCATTTATGTGACTGCTATGGTAGATTAAGGCAAATTTTCAGAAGCAATACTCACCCCCACCCAAAAAAAAGGAAAGAAAAAGAAAAATTGGCCATTAAGATATATAGCTTTTATTATAAAGGGTTCTGCATGTGTATCACATAAAGGATTTACATAGCAATTTATTGTCAAATAGATAACAGCATGTACAGTTCCAAGAGTCAACTTGGCATCACTGGGAAATCACAGTCTTGAGGCGCTGGCATTGTACACAGTTCCATAGCAGCTGAATAAAGATTTTTATAGATCAATAACCCTCAACCTTGCTGCATTAAAAAGCATCTTCATCAACAAAGAGCATTTCAGGGAGCCATAAAAGTACAGTGGGATTATTAGGACAGTTTAGGACAGGTGGGTTTTTGCATGCATATATGTATACTGTTTTCACAAGGTCATTGTTGCATAGCTATGTCCTGATCTAGTTTTGATATTCCAATATAACATAGTAAAATGGTACACTATCCAAACATATGTTAAAGTCTTCTCTTTTCCTGGGTGAATAGAATGCTTTTCATACTATCCTCAAATCATTAGAGGAGAGATAAGTTACTAAAATGCAATTGGTTTGGGGAAACAGTCTAAATGAGTTTCTATTCTGACCCTTGTTGTGTCCTTGAGCCTTGGTTTCTTCATCTGTAAATTTAAAGATTAATAAGAAGCACTTCATAAAGTTCTTGTCTACCAAATTACACATTTCATTGAGCTACTTAACCTGAGAAAAATATGACTGAAAGGTTTTGTTTCATAACGATTTATTTCAAGTTAAAATTATTAATCATCTTTCTTTACTGTATTATCTAACAAAAAAGCAAGTAAAATTATATATCTATCTAATGAAAAAGTTAAAATGTTATCAATTTTTTTGATTGATTACCATCTATTGTTGCTGATGGATTTACTAGTAACCATAATTAAGTATGACATTAAAGGATTGTATTATAATGGTAATGGAGATTATAAAAATCAATTATGTATACACATTGAAATATTTATGGGTAAAATAATATGATGTTTCAGATTTGCTGCAAAATATTCCAGCAAAAAAAAAAATCAAAAGACAAAGAGTGGGTTGATTGGAAGAAACAAGATTGGTGAAAAATTGCTAAAGTTGAGGGTTCATGGGAATTTATCTTTGTAAATATGTGAAAACTTATACAAAAGTTTAGAAAAGCAATCAACTAATCATATATACTAGGTTGAGGCTGAGAAACAAGATAAGTTTGATTACTCCAATTAAATGTGTTCAGATTTATAGTTGTTCTCTGTGTGGTATGTGGTTAAAAATATATATTTCAAACTGTTAGTATAATAATATAAAGGTATAAATTTCAGAGATATATGATAGTGTATATTCTTGACCAAAAACCTGGCTTTAGGCTCATATTTAAATTCAAATTTTTATTCCCCCGAAGATAGCAGTATGATATGGTTTTAAAAAAAACTTATGTTTTCACTGAATTTTAATTAAAAGTGATACTTTCACTCAAATAAGATTTAGATCCTAAAGGATGATGGCATATTTCTTCCTTTATGTTATTAATACTTCATAATTATGTCTTTCGATAAGAATTTAAAATATATCATCAAAACAATTATAACATATATTCTATTAAATCTTTTGTAATTAGAGAGGTCTTATGAAAATGAGATTTACCATAAACTTTAGTTTTAATGTACAAGAAAGTAAAATTCTTTAGTTCTTGCTTTTAAAGTGTGCAAATGAACGAGAAATTTTCTCTCCTTTATTGCTAGTTTTAGTTGCTTGCCTTTTTCTACTCATTTTTTAAAAGTATTTTGTTTTAAGTCACCAAGACAGGTTACTGCATTTTCTATTAAGCATCATTCTTTGGCCCTAAGCAAATTGTGAAGTAAATTAGACTTTGTTTTCCTTTAAGCTTTCCTTCCAGCCACTTGTTTCTTTCTTGTGGCATTCTTTCTCTCCCTGACCCACAAATGCATTTGAACAACACATCACCAGAGTTGAGGCACTTCATCCCTCACTGCTGGCATCTTCCACAGTTCCTGAATCTCTGTCTCCATCTAATCTTTCCATTTAAAAAAAAAAGAGGAAACAATTGAAAGTAGCCAATGCCTGTGGCATCATTGTGCTAATGATTATTAATGGTTCAAAGCATGCCTCAATAGATCACCAGGGGTGTGCCAGAAGTGCCAAGCCACACTGTTTTCATGTCAGTTTTAACCCAGATAAGCACTTTAGTTTTCATATTAAATCAAGCAGATACATTAGGCAGCTTGAGGCAAAAATTGTGTGCATTTTAAAGCTATGTCAAAGACTTCAATGAAATTTCAAATTGGAGGTGGGTTTCTCTGGGAGCTTCATCCCCAAGGTGTGTGTATGTATTCACATTAAGTGTTCTCCTCATCAGTGATGACCCTGTGGAAAAACTAAAGAAATTTCAGATCATGACTCCTTTTATGCACATTTCTGTTTTAACTTGATTTGAATAACATGGCCAATATGGCATTCTATGAAACAATGGAATATAGATACTTTGAAAGTGTGGGGACCTTACTGTTTTCAAATTGCTCCTCTGTAGAGAGTTACTTTCATTTATAGAGGTTCTGGGGCATTAATAGCATATGTATTTTGTTCAATACAAAGATACTTGGTCATTACCTTTAGTCAATGTACACACTATGATAGAAAACTATAAAACAAAAGCAAAAATCTATAGGTACAACAGTGTCTAGGATCAAGAGCTAATTGGTATAACCTATACCACCAATTATCTAATTTCCTGTGAAAATTAAGAGAAAGACTTGATTCAGAACTGGAATTTAAATAACATCTTCCTCCTTTTTTATTTCCTATATCAAGTATGTTAAAAATGCTCCTGGTTCTAAAGTTCACTTTTCTTTTAATTATTGTTAAAAACAAATATCTGAAAGGTAAAAAGTTGTATCAAAAATAAAACAATCCTATGTAGACTTAAATTCTGTTGCACTCTAATTTCCTTGTAAATATTGAGAGCTTTATTGTCCCAAAACTTGGACTCAGAAATTAACACAAAGTTAAATGGAAATATAGGATAAAATGTGCTAAATGAGCTTTTCAGTGGAACCAATGCCTGCCAGTGGTTCAAAATGAGAATCTTTGAGTTTGGGTTTTACTTTAGTCCTTTGTGCTAGCGTTAATATGAAAAGAAAAAAAGATGGAGGCAGGGAAGGCTCCTTGGTGGCAAACTGAGTTCCTTGAGGAAAAAGCAAAGGAGACAGATTTAGTCAGGGGAAATTATAATACACCAATCACAATAGACTGATCCTGCACAAGTAGAAGGCACATGGAAACAATTTAAATGTTGTCTATGAAACTATTCCTTTCAGTCTTAATGGCATTTTATTTATCAGGATTACTGCTTTCATAGGCACTGTAGAGATTCCATCCTTGCAGGAAGGAATGAGGTTTGGTACATTCTTCCTTGGGATTAAAAGAAAGAAATGCGGAGGAAGGGCAGGCAGTTGGTACCATCTCTTACCTCTTTGTCTACTGTTTCTCCAGTAGTGAAAAATTTCCTCATATCTCTTGTATTTAATGTGTATTCAAATAGTCTATTTCAGTGAGTTTTGGAGATTTTGGAATAGGCATTTTATTTAGTGCTCCATTCCCTACCCTTTTCTTCTTTTTTGGCGGGGCAGGGCGGGAGAAGGGAGGGTAACTAAGTTTCTATCTGGGCTGGAGGAATTCATTTAGGTGGACAATCTTTATAAAACTAAAGAAAAGATCATTATCACCATTATGTGTGTTTTATATAGAAATATTCCCTGTGTTTTGAAATATGACTTTTTCCTGGAGTCACTTGAAAGTAAGACAACATGCTTGTATACACGCATATTTTTCTTTTTTAATGTGTGGAAAAAAGTAAAACCATTGCAAAGTAGTGACATTTTCAAGAAAATTGTTTATGACCAATTTCTTGCTTTCATTTAAGATAGATTCCCCTCCACCCCCATGTTGGTATTTTGTTTTTTGGGGAGGGAGGGAAGTAATGCTTTTTTGATAATGGCATTTGTTTTTATTTTTATTTTTTGAAGCTTTTATATCATTTATTTATTTAATAAAATAATCATTTTTTTATTATGATGACATTGGTTAATGAAATCCAGTAAGTTACAGGTGTACAATTGAACAGTAAGGCATATACATACATTGCATTGTATGTTTACCACCCGTAGTTAGATTCTTTCTGTCAGCACATATTTGAACCCTTTTACTCCACTTACAGCCCTCCTCCCTCCTACATCTGGTAACCACTAGTCTCTATTGTCCATCTCCATGAGTCTCTGTTTGTTTGTCCTGTTCATTTGTTGCTTTTAGGTTTATATCTCACATATAAATGATATCATGTGGTTTTCAACTTTTTCTATCTGGCTTATTTTGCTTAGCATGATTATTATCTCAAGGTCCATCCATGTTGTCACAAATGGCAGTTTTCAAGTCTTTGGGGTAAATACCCAGTAGAGGGGTTGCTGGATCATTTAGTAGATCAATTCTTAGTTTTTTAAGGAACCTCCATACTGCTTTCCATACTGGCTGTACCAATTTGCAGTCCTACCAGCAGTGTATGAGGTTCCTTTTTCTCCATAACCTCTCATACATATTACTTGGCCTGTTGATTATAGCTTTTTTGGGAGATGTGCATTCAGGTCTTCTGCTCATTTTTTAATTGGATTTTTTGTTGTTGTTGTTATTGAGTTGTATGAGTTCTTTGTATATTTTGGATATTAGGCCCTTATTGGAGGCGTTGCTTGAAAATATATTTTCCCATTTGGATGGTTGCCTCTTTACCTTGTCGATAGTTTCTCTTTCTGTGCAAAAGCTTTTTAGTTTGATGTAGTCCCACTCATTTAGTTTTGCTTTTACTTCCCTTGCCTTTGAGGTCAAATTCATAAAATCCTCTTTAAGTCCAAGATCTATGAGTCTAGTTCCTATATTTTCTTCAATGCAGTTTATTGTTTCAGGTCTTATATTCAAGTCCTTAATCCATTTTGAGTTAATTTTGGTGTGTGGTGATAGACACCAGTCTAGTTTCATTCTTTTGCAGGTGACTTTCTATTTTTCCAGCACTATTTATTGAAGAGGTTTTCCTTCTCCACTGTATGTTTTTGGCTCTTTTGTCGAAAACTATTTGCCCATATAAGCATGAGTTTCCTTCTGGACTCTTGATTCTGTTCCACTGGTCTCTGTGTTTGATTTAATAATGGCATTTAATAGACGAATTATCTGATCCTGCAAGGTCATTTGGGACCTTTGGGCTCTGAGGAATTTTTCAGTATTATGCTGGACTGATTCTGATTGTGAAAATTGTCAGAAACCTGTGATTGATTGAAAGGAAGGGAAACCTTAGTCTGAGCTTTAGCAGAATAGATGTTTATTTTTAGTTGATTTACTTTTTTCTTTCTTTTTTTTTCTTACAAAAATGACAAAATTGGTTATTTGAGTCAATTGACTTATTTGGAAACCCTTAAAGAAATGATATATCTAGAGCACATGAACATATATATTTTTTTCAGTTTTGGTATTTGAATTCTGGCTTCCCTGTTAATGTTGACTTCGTGGCCTGGGGAAAATCTAATATCAATAAACCAGTTTTCTTATCTGTAAAATGAGAATAAAATACTACTTGCCTGATAGAATTGTTGTATTATGTAAATAGGGCAATCTGTTATCATAACGCCTAGTGAATAAACATTTAGCTATTGTTATTCAGGTTCACAATAATATACCTGGATTTCTAGTCACCTCTTAGAAACAAAGTGCAAATTCAGTCGCTGATGGAGAGAGTGGAAGGCATTTTTCTCTCATATAGATTGAGAATCTTGGGCATAGGGAACTCATAAACACAGGTTACCTGTTATATGGCCTCTATTTCTATTTTGCTGTCACCATCCACATTTCTCCATCTCTAACCTTGCCAAGCTCTTTTTCTTTCCTCCTATGTCTGTTTTCCAGTCCTTGCGGAGGCTTCTCTTCCTCCTTGCTACTTTCTATTTCTCAAAATACTCATTTTCCTTCTCTAGGCCTTTGGACAAACTATTCTCCTTAACTGGAATGCTCTTCTTCTCCAATCTCTTTGTTCATTGAATTTCACACTGTTCAAAGTTATATGCTCTTACTTCTATATATTATTTCTGATTCACTAAGTGGGTGTTCTTTACCCTCTTTCAAGCAACCAACGGTACTCATATGAAAGTTCTCTTTCTAAGATCCAGTTCTTATATGGTGTTCCCCTATGTAAAAACTGCCAATAGAGCCCACTTTCTTGTAGGATTATGTCACATAACCTCCTTCATAATCTGCTCAGGTTGTGTTTTCCTGTCATCATCTTTCTAAGATCCCTTCTGAGATCCTGATGTCCTAAGATTCCCTTTGGTTTTCTACACAGATATATTCGTGGTTCCCCCAACACACATTTCCCTTTGTATCTCAGCCTTTCCATAAGTTGTTATTGCTGAAAATGCCTTGCCCTGAACCACACTCCCTTTTACCTGGCTGGTACTTTTTTATTCTTTTAGACCAGGTTGAAATGAAGCCTTTCACTTCATATTTCTGTGTACCCACAGCATTTGATATTGATACATTACTATATGTTTCATATTATTCTAGCTCTTTGTATAACTATCTCTCACTAGATTGTGTGTGAGCTTTTCGTTTTTATAATCCCATCTCCCCACAGATTTCAACCATTCTCTCTTGGACATCTTGAAGTACCTGCTATATAAGAGATGCTCCCTTTACTTGAAAATAAATTAAATGAATAAATGGGAATGACTGCAATTTAAATAAAATATTTAAATATTTAAAATGATCAAATTAGTTTTAGAATAGAAATACTTAAAGTACTATCAATGTGAGCACTAATTGACCAGTTCACCTTGCAGAAGTCTAACATTTGCTATAATAAGCATGGTGCCTTGATGAGTGTGGATGGACTCTCAGTATATATACATGTATTTAAAAAAAAAAATGAAAACAAAAGACAAACCCTGTTGTTTTATTGAAATAAATTTCCTAAAAAGAGCAGATGCTTTGTTTTTCCTTTTAAAATTATCAAACCTGAAATCTTAAGTTGAAAACTTAGACTATGTTTATGATGGTGAAAAAAGCCAATTTTTAAAAGTGCAAAGTTCATAGATTAACAAATCTGATCCACTGACTTTTGCTCATGTTTTAGCTAATGAACCAGACTTTGTAGTCCAATAAAACGCCTTTTTTTTTTTTTAACCCAACACCTTCAGTGTCTCTGGAGTGCTCAGTTGTAGTGTGTGATTACTTAAGAAAACACACACGTACAGTCACTTGTAGTTGGTTGGCCTTTGAGTCTCAGGTTTTCATTTTAGATTGCATCTTAAACATCATGTAGACTGTGGTATCCCACTACTATATTTCAAATGTTAATGGAAAAAACTTCAAAGACCTGAATCCTTAAGTTGGAAAAAAACACACACACACAATTGGAATGTTGTCACACTTATTTGAGGTTTATCTGGTTTAACTGAAATTATTTGAGTTGTACTCTTACTGATTCTCTCTCTCTCCCTTCCCCCAGCAAGATTACCCACTGCAGACTAGGACTCCTTGATATCCAATTTTAGTGCCTCATCTTTCTTCTGCAAAAAAGACTTAAAAAATATGCTGGCCAAGCATTTAAGATTTTCAGAAAATGTTCTCTGAATATCCAGTATTTTTACTGCTCTGTCTTTGGACAAAAATGAAGAGGTATGAAGAAAACTGCTGAAGAAGAGTTAAATAATAAACCTTTTCTAAGCCAAACCAAAGGCCTCCCAGTTTGGGTGAGATCAAGTATCAGAAAATATTTTCTAACTTGTGTTCTTTAAAAGGGTTCTTTTCAGGACGCCATGAGGAATGTGAGGTTTGGCCTCCTTTTTCACGTAGGAGTTGCTGAAAGGAGCACTTTATGTCTATTATGACTATGTTTCATAAAGAATTTTTAGCTTTGTCACAATGTACAACTTAGCTTTCAGCTATGCGTGGGTATGCGTGTCCATTGCCAGACTGGTTACTTCTCTGTCCAAGTACTCATACCATTCACCTCCTTATTCCCTCCTTCTGACCAATTGCCAATCCTACAGGTTTCTCATTTGAAATGCTTCTAAAACACACCCCTTTACTTCTTCCCCATCTCTCTACCTTTTATTCCTCATTCCACATTCTCACTGGTTCAAGCCATTCTTCATGGAACTCTCACACATATTTATTTCTCTCTTCAAAGCTTTCCTATTTATTATGTCAAACACAAAGTGTTTTGCCTAGTTTCCAAAGTGCTCCTTAATCTGCTCTTATGTCCCATACCTAATCTTATTTTTTTATTGCTCTTAACTAACATACTTGCAAGTTTCTTATTTCTTGAAGTAGTAAATTTTAGCACATGTTTCAGAATCAGAGCTATTAAACAATGTATGACTGCTGATTTCAGACTTTCTGTTCCTAGCCTGGGAACCTACCTTTTAAGGGAATTCCTCTGGTGATTCTTATATGCTTTAAAGTGGAGAGTCTCTACCCACTTGCCTCTCCTATCCACATCAACTTATCCACTCTGTTACTTCTATAAAACATGCCCCTTCCACATGGGTCTCAGCCTCCAATACATGTTCACTTGTGTTGTTTTCTAATTGTGTTTCTCCAACTACAACATGAGCTTCCTGGGGCAGAAGTAGCTCAGTGAGGTAGAAAGATCACTGAGCTGAAAGTTGGACAAGTTGGCTTCTATCATAAGTTCTACCTATGAGGAAAAATATGGGCTCCACAGCCTCAATTTGCTCATGGGCAGGGATGAGAATTGGCTGAGATGATGGCTGAGTTTCCCTGTGCTCTAAAAGCCTATAGTGTCATTGTTATAGAAAGGTCAGGAGTTTCACTCTCATACCCGGGTTCAGATCTTAGTTCTGCCATTAGCTTCATGATTTTAAGCAAAGAATGACGTCTCTGAGTGCCAGTTTCAGTGGGGGTAATAACATAACTTTTGAGATTGCTATGAAGATAATATATGTAAATGCCTGGAACAGTAGCTTGTATATGCAGATTTTGGTGTATTGGTATTATTTTGTGTCTTCCCACCCCTCTCATAATGCTGGATAAAGAAAGGCTGACCATTATTTGTTGGATGATCACATTCTTTTCTGAACACTGTGCTCCTGCATAGCTTTCTGTCTGTACACACTTTAGTTTAATTATAAAACATGAAACTGGGTTTAAACTTGGCTTCCCTACTTAATAACTAACTTAAACTTGGCTTCCCTACTTAATAACTAACTCCGTGTCCCTGTGCATGTTAAACTTTTTTGAAAAGGGGACTCAAATATTATCTTTAAAGTTGTTGTGAGGCTCAGGTAAGGTAACACATGTACATGCCCAGCCAGTGCCTAACCTAGAGTGATTGTTAGGTGTTATTAATGTGTCTGCATCAGGCTGACTGAAAATGCATTGTTCTGGGAGCTGGGAGACCCGTGTTAAGAGCTCTGGAACAGATTTTGGGTGGGTTGCATCATTCTCCTGTGTACTTCAGTTTCCTGCTCTACAAAATGATGCTAATTATAACCCATTCCATGAGCAACAAAAGGATTAGATAAGGAAACACATGGGAAAGTACATTAGAAAGGCAAGGAGCTATACCAGGCATTACTTATATTTATTATTATTTTCTCTGATTCCATAAAATGAAGGAATTAACCCAAATAATAGCAAGTGTTTATTTACAATTTACTATGTTACAGGTATTTAATCCTCTCAGAATCTGCTGAAATAATATGTGAAAATAAGGTTTAATGAAGCCTTGTAACTTACTCACACCCAATAAGTTGCAGAACTGGAATCGGACACCAGGAACGCTGACGACAAAGAGCAGACGTTTAACCACTATCAAATGGCCCCTAAGATTCCTTCGAGCCAAGTGATTCTGTTCTCTTGGTCATGGCTCTTCCATGAAGATTTTGGACCTAGTGTTAGGAAAACATGACGGAGGCTTTCAAAGTGAGTGGGAGGTCTCCTAAAGTTTTAAAACAAAACTAGGTGGCTGTTATATGCCCAAACTTTGCCTTCATGGAAAGCTCTAGATTCTTCTTAGTGGGAGGTAGAAGTCACCATGGGCCTCAAAGCTGGGCCCCTCATTCTCATGGAATGAAGAAGGCTGAACTATTTAGTTCCTTCACAGAAAAGACACACACACTCCTGTCTCTCCTTAATTTTCTCTGTATCTTAGATCACAACAATACTATGACGTATTATTACTTCTACTTTGTAGATGCAGAAGCTGAGGTTCAGAGTTTAAAGCTGAGGTTAAAGGCTCTGGCTACAAAGGTGGAGCTGTTGAGACTTAAATATACATCTCTTGATACCAAGTCTAGTATTCTTTTCATTACACCACTCTCCCTAGATATGTCCTAACCTCTAACTGGTCTAATTTGCAAAATGTGATTTACATAAGTATTGCAGAAATACCTTATATTGACATGGTGTTTTATAATGCATCGATATCTCCTTTGTCCTCACAACAGCCCGTAAGTGAGACTCTTTTGCACAGTTGAGAAAACTAAGGTCCACAAAGGTTAAATCACTTAACAGAATTCACACAGCTAATCAGTAGTATAGCCAGAATTATGTTTCTTCGTGTTTTTATACTTTTCCATACCACTGATAGTGATTTGGATAATAATATACTTTAATCACCATTCATTTTATAGAAAAGGTAAGCAAACCAAAGAACAATGTTAAGAACCCAAGTCACCAGAATCATATTTGAATTTTTTTTCTTTTAAAGTAGTTGAAGAGATTCTTTTAAAAATCTATTTTAAAATTTAAGAATAATGATAAGGGTTTAAGTTAATAATTTAAAAGAAGTCAGTCTTATTTTCTTTTAAGAAATGAGAGAATTATTCTAATACTCACAAGATAACCCATAGAGGCTCTCGGTTTTGTTTGAGATCTTAGTTAAGCAAATGACTGAAGACATCTGAAATTTATATGCTTTCACTAATTAATTAATTGTTTTATTCATTATTCAGCAACTTCATTGTGCCAAGTGCTGTGCAACATTTGCTACACTAATGAGTATAAAAGAAAATTTAAGGTCCTTTTATAAACAAAGCAAAATCAAAAGTAGAGTTAAATAGTTTGGCCTCCATGCAAAGAGGATTAGACTTTATGTCATTCCTTTATTTCCATGGAAATGACAGTGTAGATTAGCATCACTCCAGCTTTATTCCTTCCAAGCCAAGAGAGAAAAACAAGGAGTTCAGTTTGTGGTTGAACAGTCCTTATTCTTCTATTTTGCGGGTTTTCTTTTTTCTTTATCCTCTCAACCTTGCTGTGTGTGACTAATTTGGGGTTTATTTTCATTTTAAAAATCTGTATTTTACCTATAAGGATAACGATAAACATTAAACGAAATTGCATTTGAAAAATTTAATCTACATTGTTGCTTTAGATATTTAGAATTTAATTTTTTAAGAGCATTAGAATTTGATTTATTAAGGGAGTACAAGTGGATATTTGTCCCATATGCCATATGCCAATCTGTATGTCTGGAAAAAACATACCAATACAAGTTAACGAAACAAGAAGCTTGTATATGTGTTGGTATTAAGACTAAGTCCCTCATAGGCCAGGATGGTACACTGTGAGCCAGGTTCGGCTGAATCATGCAGCTCTGCAAGTCTACCATCTCATCAGCTCGTCTCCTGACCCTGCCTTTTAGAAGCAGGCTGCTGTCCAACTTGAGAACTAAGTTCGGCATTGCACAATTTGAATGAGAAGCTAACAAACAGTCCTAAAAAATTCCTCACTTGTCTGATTTAGGAAATAGCATCTGTGTGTCCCTGAATATAATGGACTAGGGGGACTATTCTCCATTTCCCCTTTACATCAGTAATTTTTGCTACACATTTGAATGTTGACTGTAATAGAATTTTGGTTAGCCTAACATGGTAACAATTTCTGCACACCCACACTGGGCTTTTTTAATAAGAAATTTTACCTGTGGAAATGGAATATTCTTTAGCTCTCACATAGTGTGGTTCATCCGTGAGTCTTTCACCAGATTATATTCCTGAAGACTCCTAATAACCAAGAACTGTTTCTTCACTGAGAATCAAGAAAAAATGGCCATGACCCCAGAACATCAACTTTCTTTTTTTTATGAGAGAAGATTTCTCCTTTGACTTTAACTTTAATTAAACTCTATTAACTTTAATTTAATTCAAGCTATTTAAATAGTTCAAATGCTATTAAATTCAAAGAACATTTTTTTTAAAAAAGGTATTTAGTTCGTGGGCATTTTTCCTCGACTCACACGGCCTTAATTACTATCCACTTATTAAATCTATCATAAAATAAAATATACTGTATAAATTACATTAATCTCCATAAAAGTAAACTTGAAGCAGAGCCATAAACTAACCAAAATCGGAGGTACAATAAAAAGGCAAAGAACATAAAACATCTTCAAACACTTGGACCTCCATGGGCGATGAACACATTTCATTGCATTCTATTATTTCTATGAAAATTAGAACAGGCATTTTCATATATGGAATATTACTATGTAATATTTCCATCTATTATATGATTTTCTTTATTTTTCTCCCTTGCCCTATTTTAATGTCTTTTCCCCAAAGTAGAGCTTCTCTTTATCTATAATAATTATTATAGGTTTGCCAAGGTATTTTTACTAAGTAAAATGAAGTAAATTTGATTTTTGAAGGAATATATTTTCCTTTCATAATTATTTGTATAATTAAGGCATCCTGGCACATACTAGTAACTAGACATAGAGTACTATTTAATTATATCCTAATGAACATTTGCAAATATACAATTTTTAAAATCCATAGGAAATTATAAAAATGCTTTCCATCAAGCAGAATTTGCTTGAATTCTGTTTTCAAAAATACTATCCATTAAATTACTCTGAGTCGAAATTTTCATTGTCATAGAACTATAGACATTAATCGCAGAATCTAGAATCATTGATTCTTGGATTTGGAAATAATTTTGGATGTCTTCAAGTCCAATTTTCCTATGGCCTCATGAACAGATGTTTTATTAAACTTTTTCTGATTTGCCGTATACAGTAGTTAATGAGACATTGCTTAAATACCTCCAGGGATATAATGTTTACTGTTAGAGAAGGCAGCCTGTTCTAGTGCTGAACTGTGCTAATAATTAGCAGATATCTCTTGAGTGCCTAATATGTGCAAGACACTCTTCTAGTGGAATATAAGTTTAAGTCAGACTTTACTTTTGTACATAAACTACTGACACTCAAGTAGAGAATATAACACCTCTACATGAAAAGTGGCTTGATCGGACTGTTATATAGGAACCGTTTTCACTTGCCAGTTTAAATTTTAGATGTTGTGACCTCCACTTAACAGGTGAGGCAACTGCCACCTCATCAGGGCAGGGATGACTCCATGCCATACATTGTAGCCTCTACTTTGAAATGCTGTCTTTGGTCCCCTAAGCTGCATCTCCTCGAATCTGTTCTAAACTTTTCCTTCCTGCCCAGCAACTTTTAACTGACAGCACGTTTGCATAGGCATCTGGGAATTTGGCACTTTCTAGAGGCTATTTGTTTGACAATATTTTCAGTTCCTGTTTCACAATTCATGTGCAAGTAGCCCCCACCTTCACATCCAATGTAAGATTCCAGAACACTTGGGCACAGGTACCAGCCCAGCATTCAGTGCCCCAGCCCCACTGGAGCCAGTGGAGCCAAGTACATATGTCATGGAGATTTGCCAGCCAGTCATAGAAACTTGGTGAAATTTTCTTTTGAAAGGCTCAATTAGGAATTGGAAAGCCCTTCTGGAGAAGACAGGAATCATCCACCTTTTCAAATATGGAGGTTATTTTTAACATCCAGAATCTCATGGCCAGTCATCTGATACTATTAGTCTCTATTGATAAAGAAAATAAAAATAATGATTTATTGTATTCAAAATACTTTTAGATCATTTCCTATTTTATTAATTCTAATATTTTAAAAAATAATGGCACTTATGCCTGTGAGACATATTCTTTACTCCAACTGTCAGTAGTACTTGGTATATTTGTAGCTTTATTAAACCCTGGCAATAATTCCATGGCCTCTTAGAAGTACACGTTTTATGGAATGTGAATCATATGATGATAAAAATATAGTTATAGAATCATATTGTGCAAAACAGATTACACATGTTATCTCCTGTTATCGTCAAAATCTGTCAGATCTGTACTGTCATACTGTATTTTATGGATGAGGAAACTAAGGCTTCCAGAGAATGAGTAACCTGCCCTGGACATAGAACTACAGGTGACAAAACTGGGGTTTGACTCCAGGCCTGTCTGCCATAAGAGCCCCTGCCCTATAACATTACAATCAGGCACCAGGAAGAGGGTTACAGGTAAAGGTAAGAGAGTCTGAGGTGGTTGAGTGCAAGAACGGCATCCAGAATTACCACTATGCCCAGCTTAGCCACTTCTATTGTGTTAGCAATATGACAACTATTCTCCCAAGCTAAAAGGAACTTGACAGTGAAGGCAACCCCCTTCCCCCTGACACACACACACACACACACACACACACACACACACACACACACACACACACAAGATTTATTTCAGTTTCCAATAGCAGCCACTAAATTAATGTTAAAATTTGACATAGTTAATTTCACTCATCCATACCATTTTGGTGTCTTAGTGCTTTCAAGGTACATTTCTGCGGTATGATAACCACCTGGGTTAGCTGAACACATTCCTTGAATTTATCTCCTAATCAAAGCAAGATAATCATGTGTTAATCTGGGTCCTCTAAGTGAACACAGGGATAGTCAGAAGTTTTAATTATGATAAAACATAGGAAGTGTCCAGGATTTAAAAAAGTGTGTGAGTTTGTGTTGGGGGGTATCAAGTCAAATACTATTAAGGAGTTAAGAGGAAGGAGGCTTTATATTGACTATTAAGTTAGAGAGAGCTTTATGTAAAAATAAGTTGGCATTTTTCTTGGATGTTTAATAATAGTTAGGCTTTGGGCATTTAAAGTTGATAATGGGATGGGCCTCTAGAGGGATCATTCCTTTGTCATCTAAATCAGGACATATTGGAGAGTAAAAAGGGACACTTTTAATAATTATACCTAACCAACAGACAATTCTTTGAGTGTACTGGGCAGAGCAGCATGTGTGGTTACACAAACTATAGGGTAGAATAGGTCTATTTGGCTAGAGCAAGAGAAGAGAATAGTAAAATATCACACTATAAAAGTGCATTGGAACCACATTGCAAAGGGCCTTGAGTGCTGGCAGTATTTTGTAGACAGTCTAGTCATTGAAAATTTTTTAATAGGTGGATACATGATATAAATAACAATCTTTCAAAAAGATTAATTTGACAGTAGAGAGTAAAATGAATGGCAGAGGGCAGACACTGGACTATTTACTTGATGTGCCTATGATTTATTTTCTATCTACAAATATTTTTAGAGAATTTACCTTGTCACAGTTAAATATGGATAGTCCTATGTTCCATGTATCTTTATTTTTCTTGATTACATCTGATAGAACCAGGTGTGGACATATGACTTTTGCTGGTCCAATGAGATACTTTCCTCTTGGAAATTTGGAGTTGAGATCAGAAACTAAGTTTTTAAACTATAGGGATTCATCCTTGAATACTTGAGATAGACCATGGGCAGAAAATATAATTTTAGCAGAGAACTGGTATGTGGAGGAAGATCAATGTTGCTAATGTGCAAAGTGAAGCAGATATGAATGACAGTGTGCATGTGTATGTGCATGTGTGTGTGTGTGAGAGAGAGAGAGAGAGAGAGAGAGAGAGAGTGATAGATGGGGCAGAGGGATTAAGAGGAGAGAAAATGGGAAAGAAGGAAGAGAGAAACTGCTTGATGGCTTTGAGGTCCTGTGATACCTGAGAGAGAGAGAGAGAGAGAGAGAGAGAGAGAGAGAGAGAGAGAGAGAGAGAGAGAGACAGAGAGAGAGAGAGGTGAGAAATACCGCACTGCCATTTGCGACAACATGGATGGATCTTGAGGTAATCGTGCTAAGTGAAATAAGCCAGACAGAAAAAAGTTGAAAACCACATGATATCACTTATATGTGAGATATAAACCTAAAAGCAACAAACAAACAGAGACTCATGGACATGGACAATAGACTAGTGGTTACCAGAGAGTGGTGGGAGAGGAGAGAGGGGGAGGTATATGGGGTAAAAGGGGTCAAATATATGATGACAGACAGAAATCTAACTATGGGTAGTGAACACACAATGCAATATATATATGCCTTACTGTTGAATTGTACACCTGAAACTTACTGGATTTACCAATGTTACCATAAAAAAAAAGAAAAAGAATATATTGGCTTTTAAATATTCCTTATCATATAAACACTGTAATTCATTCAATCCCTGTGAATTTTTTTAATTTTCAAATTTGTTTCTGTGATAAATATTCATAATTTTTAGCTATAAAATATAAAAAGAAGTTAACTTCATTTTCTAAATCTTACCTGCTTTCTTTATTTTTTTATCAGAAAAAAAAGAGAAAAATCAACATCTAATAAATTGACATAAAAATATGGCAGAATGTTTGCAAATTTCTAAGGCTACATTGTAGGGCAGGGTAAAGAGAAGTGTAAACCACGAATTGAACGCAGGTTTCTTCTAGTAGGGACAATAAAACATAGTCTCAAATAAGTAAAGCATAAAGCAGAATATGTGGTCATGTTCTGAAATAATAATTAGTATAATTTTAATGTCTATGAATTTTACTGCTCTGCAACTCTTCTTCCACAATAACATGAAGTGTCTCCAGTAGATTAGAAATGGTGTTATGTGTATTTGCTTTATAGAGAGCTTAAGACAGGGCCCCTCCGAATGCTGGTTCCCTGCAGCCTATGTGTGGAGCAGGGAGATGCAGAAATTCCCAGAAAAGGGAACCAAGGTGACTTAATATCAGGGCAGGAAGAGGCCAGATGGGCTGTGTTGTGTCAGGAGTCATGGCGACCACTGTGGGCATCAGCAGCAGGTATGAGCAGGTGCATCAAGGCTGGGGAGCACCAGGACATGCAGACAGGCAAGAAGCCTCTAACCAATGATCAAATAAAGTGGCATGGCTCAGTGAGACTATGAGAAGCTAAGGATTGTATGTGTGTCAAGGACATCCCACCCCTGACACCATGATGTTTTCTAGGAATCCCTAGTTGCTCAGAAGCCACCTGGAAAGAGAAGAGATGATGTAGGGGTGTGAGAAACCAGGAAAACATGTACCCCAAAATGGACACAGTTAATAATCTGTAAGTGACCAAACTTTAAACAGAAATAGGCTGTTACCTATAGTGGGTATTTTTTCCATTGCTATTCAGAGAAATAGGGGCTTGTGATTAGGTCACATTTTTTTCATCTGATTTATAGTGTGTGAGTTTTAAAGCCACTTTAAGTATAGGATACTTGATTTAAGAAAGTGGTATTTACAAAGTCATATGAGAGTTCCAAGAAGGATCTCACTAATGGTGAGAGGATTAACCATTTGAACAAGGTGACATTTGAACAAACACCAGAAGTGATGTGCATGGTTTTTAATGGATGGGAAAGAAAAGTGTGAAGAAGGATATTTCAGAGGCAGGAGGGGCAGAGGACCAGAGCCTGCATAGGAAAAGTGAGTTATCTGTTAGCTGAGCATATCTACATTGACTGAAGCATAAAGTTCCAAAACTAAAAAGGAGTTTGGAAATGTAAGCTCATGACATAAATTGGAAGTCAAACTTTGGAAGAGAAATGTTAAGTTGGTTTTGACCTACAGTGTTTGATGTAGAGAATTGGCCTTCACATGGACTTTTCAATCAGGCAATTAGAAAGTGAGCCTGGAGCTCTGAGAAAGGTTAGAGCTAGTGCAGATGTCTAGATCTAGGGGAAAAATCAGAAATACAGTGCCAGTGATTTCCAGGCTCTACACAGGGCTCTTTATATAACTAGCAAAATGAAAACTAGTCCCACTCTCTTCTCATCAAAGTAGACCTCCGTCCAGTGAAACACTCAGACTTTTCCCTGGTATATACTGACTAATCTGTTTTTGTTTTATTTTGCTTTGGTACTTTCGTAGCTCACATATGAAAATTCACTGGTCTTTGAATTCAGCAGTTATAGTCAGCTAAATTCCGAAACTAAATAATGCCTGGGTGTGGTGCTGTTTGCTGGGAATAAGTGATTTATTTTATTGCCTAAATTTCAAATCTTTTAATATGTTTCCTAAGAAGTCATCTGATTTGGAAAATTTTTGCAAAAATAAAACTGGAGAACAAAAACTAAACCCATGTCAGTTAAAGTGAATTATAAAGTATATCTATTTTCTAGAATATTTTTACTAATACAAAAACAGTGTCATCCATCCCACATTAAATAATGTTGAATAAATCTTTAAATTATTTGTTTGAAGATGTGCCAGCATTGAAGCCTGCACGTCTCGGTCCTGTTCTTGATGGTGGTGGGGAAGAAAGGAAGAAAGAAAGAGGTGTGTGTGTGTGGGGTGGGGGAGAGACACACACGCACACACACATACACACATACACACGCACAGAGACAGAGAGAGAGAGAGAGAGAGAGAGACAGAGACAGAGACAGAGAGACAGAGAGACAGAGAGACAGAGAGACAGAGACAGAGAGACAGAGACAGAGACAGACAGAGAGAGAAGAACAGAACAGAACAGAACAGAACAAAACAATAGAATAGAATAGAAGACCAAGGAAGATTCAGGAAAGAGACTGTTTTTATATGTTTTTAAAGATGAGAGCCCTCACACCAGCAACACTACTGTTATTGTTACATCCCAGACATGCATTTTGTATAGAATTCCTGGTAATAGTGAGTGGAAATATTTTAGGCATGGCAGCTGACTTTAACTTCATAGCCCCCAGCCTGTGGATAAGCTGAGAGTCTTCACAGATCATTCTTTGAGAACCACCACTCTGATGGCATCAGCACTGACCTTGATGTCAAGGGACTCGCATTCTTGTTATGGCTCTGTCTGTCTGTGGCTAACCATATGTCCCGAGGAAAGTCATTTAGAGTCTGCTATGGTTTCCTGTCTGAATACCTGACCCTTCCTGCTTTGCAGGGATGTTGCAAAATGAATTAGAGAAGGTATGAGCGAATGCTTTGTATTATTCTAAGAAGGTACTCTGTGATTCTAAAGGATTATTGTTAACTCACCCAGAATAAAGACTGTAAACTAAGTTGAACAATAAATAAACCCGATGAAAATGTTCACAGTTTTCTGCTCTGCGTAACACAAATCTCTGCCTTGGCTGCTATTAGCAACAAATGATCTCAGCTACTTGTTCCAAAAGTTTAATCAGTAATTTTATGGGATCACACATTTGGTAATGTTTGAAAGAATGTGCATAAAGATGAAACTAATGTTATCTGGGGACAGATTGGTCAAAGGATAGGATTTTTGTAATTACGAATAGTATTTTATACATCACTGCCACAACAAGCGCCCAAATAATCGATTAAACAATGGGCCAGCAACCAAGTGCCACCTGATGTCGAACTGTTGAGTTTAAAGATTAATCTCATAACTAAACAACAACAGAAAGTTAACCTATAAAGGCTGAGGTATCTCGTGGTAAATCTTGAATTTGTGGCTAATGACTGAATTTATCTCATGTAATTTCTAAGTCAGGAAATCTGAGAGAATAAATATATGAGAGGTGAAGACCTGAAAATAAAAGCCATGCAACTTAAGCCCTCAGCAGTTAAATTTATATTTAACAGTGATTAAGTACTGGGAGCATATAAAGGGCTGTAATTTCATCAGGAGGCATGGAAATGGCTAAGTATTCATTTTTAAGTGAACAAAGCAGATTTAGTGCTTTCCTAAGAAAGAAAGAAGAAATCGAACTGTTAGCAAGCCACAAATAATTGTAGTTGACCTATGGTGGGCTAAATAAAAACTTATTTTTGAAGGAGTCAATAAAAATAATTTTTATTAGATAGTTTCTACAATATCCCTGAATCTATAAATTTGTGATTTATAGGTCAACTATCTCAAGAATGTAAGCAGGAACATTTTGTTTCTATATTTACTCCATTAAGGAGTTGAGATGAAAATAACATTAATCTGACGCCTGTCTTCCAATTTAACTTCATCTCCTGCAGTGGCTCCAAAGAAGCCCAGACATCAAACCAACAGTGACAGGGTCTTGGAAGCTGCCATGCCTGCTGGGGTGTCTGTGGGTGGAGATTGCCTCTCCCTGGAATGTTCTTTGTTTCCCCTATTTGGTTAACTTCTGCTCATTCTTAGCGAATCAAATCATCTCCACTCCTTCTGTTAATATCTCCGCAAACCCACTCTTCCCACCTCTGCTGCACCACAAATGAGATCCTGTCCTCACCCTCTGTTCTCAGAGCTTTTTGCATTTCTGTTTATTTTACCCTGTATTGACTTTCTGAGATTTGCTTGACCTCCCTCTCGCGGGAAAGCCGGAGATCAATAAGCTATATTTTCACTTTCTGAGCAGCTTTCTTCGTCACTATCGCACGGAATTCTCTCCTTTAGTCCCCACATCATCTCATTCTAGATCTACTCAGTGCTGCAGGCTTTGGACTCGTTGCCTCATCTTAGTGTCTCATTTAGTGTTTGGGTCACTTGAAGCATTTTGACTCAATTTCACTCTGAAGCAGATCCTTCTGTGTCATTCCATCTCTATTATGATTTTCTGGTCTAGACTGAGCTTTGGCCTCTAGTACCCAAATTCCATTTTGGGTCTACTGGACCAGAATCTCTGTAGCATGCAAGCGGAGGGGGTAAGGCAGTTAAGGCATTTATTATATTGTTTCATGATGGCTACTTTACTTGACTATTTTCTCCAACTGACTGAAAGTTCCTTGAAGTCAGGACTTATGTTCATCTCGGCATCTAAAAGACCGAGCACAGTGCCTAGTACATAGTAGTTGCTTTAAAATGTTTGTAGAATAAAGTGTATGTGAAAGGTGAACTTAGAGCATGATATTACTTTTATATTTTAATCCCGACGTGAGACAATTTTTTCATCAAGCAGGACAAAGTAGGTTTGTTTACGAGGAGGCCAGATGAAAGTGTATAGATATATTGGTGAGAATAAAGACCTCCTTCTTCCCCTCTCTGCTCTTCGCCAACACAAGGGTATTTGATGGCTTTGTGAAACTTACTTTGAAAAACCCTTGTCAAATAGACTTTGATTTTCATATTTCCTGGTTACTTATTTGTAAACTGTCACTTTCTAGAATGGGGAACTCTGATCTGAAAGCTGGCCTCTTGTTCTTCTGCCAAAGAGAACTAACTAGTCTGGCCCGTGACTATGGCTCTCTTGCTGGCTTACTTTGCCTGTGAACAAAGTTCTCGGACAGCAGTGTCTATCACGTTGTTCACTTACACCCCCAACATCCAGCACAACACCTGTAACATAGTAAACACTCAATACGGATTTATTGAAAGACTGAACGATGACTCCAGGGTTCTTGGCTTCCTGATGTCTCCTGTCTCAGGTTTTCTGTCATAGATGATATCCACCCACTAGGAAATCGCTGTCTCACTTGGCAGATACTGTGTCCTACTCACGCCTAAACCCGCCAGTTCTGGATGTTGTGTGCTGTGTCCGGTGCATCTGGCTGTACTTTCTGAGCACATTTCTTTTGAGTAGTCAGTGCCCTTAGTGTTGGTTCCCCTCTAATGCGCTTGTTTTCAAGTCAAAGGCTAGCAGTCTTTTTCCCTCCACTTTCCGCACAGGCCTGGTGTGGCCCATTAACATCTTTTTCTGTAATAATTGTTATGATGCTCTGCAGCAATTAGCAACCACTAAGCCCACAAATATTGGCTAAATTGAATTCAATTTAAATGTCCATGGCCGGGTACCCCCTCCTCTGTAGTCTCATATATTATGCACAGTGGCTGTTTAATGACTGGAGAGAAGAACCTGGCAAGGGCTCACACCTCTAAGTGCTGTTCTGACATTCTTCCAGATTTTTCATGAGCTTTGGAGTAGGTGGCTTAAACAGGAACCCAAGTCTCTAATAGGAATTTATTAATTTTCGCTGAGGTTAAGATTTAATTAATAATAAATTCAAGCCAGATCTGCTTCCTAATTATCATTCTAGGTTGAGCCAAGTTTTTGGAAGTGGGGCAAAGTCATCTTAGTGATAACATTCACACTCTGGATAGCCAGAATTCTGAGACACTCAGCTTCCTTTCCTCCTTCCTCCCACCCAAATCATTCCCTACTGAACTAAGCCACGGCAGGATACATCGTTATCTGTTTTAATATAATTTTTAGATCCCTTCTTTCTAAGTTCATTAAAGCTTTTTTTTTTTCTCTCTCTCTCTCCCCTGTAAGTGAATGTTGTTAGCCTTGGGGTTCTGGCTGAATTTCAATTTGAGCAATTAATTACATTGCAATGCTTGGCCCTCCCTGCAGTTTCAGGCAGGAAGGTGCATTCTTTGTCTTCCTCTGCAAGTAACTGCTGACAGTGAAGCTGTTGTGTCTGCCTCCCCAGAGGAGAGTAGTTTCAGAAGTAGTGAGAAAGCTTCCTGCTTCTTTGAGGGAGCTGCTTGCAAAGGGGTCTGGGACAAAAGGCATCCCTGCAACCTGAGGAGTTTTTACTGCAGCGTTCTCAAAGCTATCCATCACTCCTCTTTTGAACCTCTGCTTTAGCCCAGAACAAAATGGGAAGTGATTGTGTTTTCTTGAAGAGCTGTTCCTGAACGTGATGGCCTCTTTTGAAGCCCTGTCAAAGGGATGTGTTTATTTTGTTTTTGTTTTTCTGAAATCCCTTCAATTTGTCTCACCTCCTACAAGACCTCACACCACAGCCCGAACATCATGCTCAGTGTCTAAGTGGCTGCCTTCACAGCTAACAAAGGACAAAGAGCACACATATGCAGATCGTTCTAATGGAATAAGTTAAAGAAATGAAAGGTGTTTTCTTTTTAACTTTAAATAGCAAAAGCAATTAATATCCTTTGGAAAGCACAGGTGATAACAAAACACCCAAATGCACTTGCAGAACTTCCCTGTGACATGATCTAACAAGTCAGAAATGCAATAAGTATGGTTATATCCTGCAAGTTCTTTTGAAAAGATATGGAGAATAACCCTTTCTAGATGCATACTCTGTGTTTTACTTGGCCCAGGCAACAGTGCTTGATGGAATGATAATTGGATGTTGATGAAAAACATCAATCATCATTGCATTGTGACTTGAGTTATATTTGTTTAATGTTAAACTTTAAGTTGTGAAATAAACCATTCAAGTTGGAGAACGGTGATTGTGTTTCTAAAACTTTATTCTTTCATTTATTAGGCAAGAATGAGTCATTTCTTATATCAATAGGGCTTATTGAAAATTCCAGGATTGCTTGAACAGGTTTGAAGCATTCATCACGTAAAGAAAAAAATCTTTTTTCAGGTTGTTGTCTTTAAATTATCCTTCCTAAAGCCCAGAGTTTTTGGTGTAGCCCTACTGCTAACATTCTTGTTGTCCAGGCAAGCGGCATTTACTTTTACGTTTTCCAAAACAAATTATATTGTTCTGGGATCAACTACCTTGTCTTCATTCCTCAGGGGCGATGTCGGTCTCACAAGCACCAGTCTCTACATGCAAACAGCTGGTTGCACTCAGCCCCCTCGTATGTTTGGCTACCACGGAGAGGAAACAGTACCTCATGCTCACTGTTTCACTCTTCCCTCCTGGCTCATTCCCTCATGGGAAGAATGAACAAATCCTCTCACTCTTGTTTTCACCAGTCACATCTCAGTTAATATTTCATCCCATGGATCATTCTCACATATATAAACACAACACCTCTGTAAGTTGGTTCCTCATTTCTTTCCTTAATCTTTCTCCTGTTCCATCATCCAAGGAAATTCTTGTTTCCATCACTTTCACTCATTTTATCTTCAGAGGACTTATCTCAGTCTCGAACTATCAATTTTTTCCTAAATATCTTTCTCACTAGACTATAAGCAACAAGAGGCCAGTTTGTTTCCCCATCTTCCTTTGCTCACTGCTTTCACATGGGCATTGAAATAGCTTTCTATTTCTGCATGCAGTCTAAATTTCAGTACTCTAAAGAGAAAAAAGCAGAAACACAGATGAAATCAGCAAGAAAATTGTTTTTTTTTTGGTTGGGACTGCATGATATATCACATTAGTAATCAAATTGATTGGATATTTCAATTTTCAGTCACTTATTTCAGCATTGTGCACTCACAGTTATAGGTAGAATGGCTTTGATTAGAGAAAACAGTTTACAAAGATTCATCTCTTTTTTTAATCATAAGACATTCTTTCTTAAAAGATCCTTTTTGAAAAATTAAATTTTGGGGGGGTGATATTGGTTAATACAATTACATAGGTGATTCATCTTTTATTTAGGCTGCATATACCCAGGAACATTTTTGGATGGTCAAACTAAGACTTTATTTACATACTTATATAATTTTCTTTCATCTCGGGATTTCAAAGAGCTTTGTAATGTTGCTTTTTGAGTTGATTAAGCCTCACGACGAATTCACTAAGCACTGTATTACAATATTGTAGATGAACTTGGGGAAGAGGCAGGATTTCACTTTCTTGTGTAGATTTCTTTTGTGTTTGAAATTAGTTAATAAAGAGAGAGTGATGCCACATATAAAGTTTTTTTTAACTAAAATTTTTATTTTGGAATAATTTTGATTTACAGAAAACTTGAAAAGATAGTAGTGAATTTCCGTACCCTTTACTTAGTTTCTCCTAAAAGTAACACCATACAGAACCATGGTGCGCTTGTCATTGGTATATTACTATTAACTGACAGACTTTGTTTGGATCTTACCAGTTTTTCATTAATGTCCTTTTTGTGTTCCAGGATCTAATCCAGGATACCGCATTACATTCAGTTGTCATGTCTTCTCAGCCTCCTCCGTTTGTGACGGTTTCATAGCCTTTCCTTGTTTTCACAACTTTGATAGTGTGGAAGAGTACTAACCGGGCATTTTGAAAAATGTCTCTCACATTTTTCTCATGGTCAGACTGGGGTTATGGGTTTTTGTGAAGAACATTGCAGACATGAAGTGTTCTTTTAACACTTTATGTCGGGGGATACCTAGTATCAATGTGAGTTATTCCTGGTGAGGTTAACCTTGGTCATTTGACTGAGGTAGTGTTTGCCAGGTTCCCTGCTGTAAAGTCACTATTTCCCCCTTTCTCTACTATATTCTTTAAAAGAGAGTCACTAAGTCCCAAATCCAGCCCACAAATGAAGGATGCCTCATTAATGTTTTCTTTGTTCAGAAATATGTAAATGAGAAAACAGTGCTTTATATTAAAGCCAGGGAAATTTAAGTTGGCTATAAATAAATGAAGAAGAATCTCTTACAAAACAGAGAAATGAATGTAAAACCCTCATAGTAAGAAAGCAAATGCGTTGATGAGGTGTTATTGAGAACGTCATTTTTAATGACTGCCAACTTCACTTAGATATATGTGATCGTCTATTATGTGCCAGACCTTTTTTGGGACTTTGGAAATAATATGAAGAATTATCTTTGCTCCTAAGGAGATGTGAAAGTTTTTAGCAGAGTCACAAGCATATAGAAAATTGACACACTTGCATACACAAAATTTTAACCTGAAACTGAATATCTGAATATTTGTCTCCATCAGCATGAGCCCATGGCAATATTTAGTAATATTTAGTAATTGTGAAGAAAGTCAGTAAAATAAGAGGGGCATTTTTAACATCTTAATTTGAAAGCACACCGGGGGATTCGAGTGCCTCTCAACATTATGTTTTTGAAAACTGGCTGCTGATTTACAAGGCTTGGACAGGGCTGGTGCTGCAGTTTCTGTGTGGGGTTGGGACCCAGTGACAGAGAACTGATACCTAGCTACCAACTCTCCAACTTTCCAGCTGTAAGACATATGTGCACAGACACACTCATAGCTGCGGTGAATGTCACCGTTGAAAGTGTGGCATTAACGAGTGGATTATTCATAAAAAAAAATCTGTTTTTAAAAGTTCCCAGTCCTTCCCCGCTATGTTTCTGGGCTTGTGCAGGATTCTTGTCTCTGGTATAGACATCCAGTTACCTGAAAATAAGGAATTCAGCAAAATGACTTTTTGAAGACCCTTTTCATTCTCCGATTTTAGAATTTAAAATTCATTTTTTAATCCATTCCCATTATATTTTTTAATTGTGTAACACATTGTGACTGTGAATTAAAAAAAAAGATTAGAAAAAGGTTTCTGGCTTACCAATAATGATTCACTATAAATAGGAGAGATAGACATGTACATAATTAAATGCAATCTAATGTGGAAGAAATTAAGATTTGAGGAGCGATTATGCATTTGGTGGAGGTATAAAAGATAATGACCCTGAAGGATGCCTTTCCAAAAAGAAGTATTTGGGACACCATTGTATAGACCAAATTTCTATGCTACCAGAACTGTCAGTTTTGTACTTAGGTTCTAGGTGGAACCTATAAATAGTTCAATTATTTACTGGTTACTTGGGATAGAACATTTCTTCAGAAGAGAATTATCTGATTCAGTTCAGTCCTGTAATCTGGATTTCTTCCAGAAGTAGAGTTAGATGACATCTTTGCAGACATGCTTATTCTTGCTGCTTTGTTTCCTATTTACCTTTTCCAAGCTGAAAATATATTCAATTAAGTTATGTTACACCATCAAGTCATTGGCAGTTAGGTCTCAGATGGTGTGTAGTTTGTTTTAACAACAAGTATTTGAGGCCAGACCATTATACCAGCACAGACATGCTTCTCATTAGCTCATCTGTTTTAAAGGGAAACACACTGAGCTAACTGAATTTCCACTCACTGAAATTTGCAGCAAGATCAGCCTGAAAATGACCTCAAGGGGACCTTGCCTCAGATTTTATTAAAGTTCATCAACTACATATTATACAGATAAATAAAAATAGAGTACCAATCATAAAAGAATGAGTCATGTTTATTACCTTAAAGAGTAATTGCATGAGACTCAAAAAATGAAGCATCGCTAAAACTTAATAAAGTTGAAGAAAGCTACTTCCTCTGTCAAGTACAGCAAAAATAGATTTTTGGGAGATGCCACATTATATCTATTAGTTGAGCTATTATCATATAAAATTTCGCTGATGATTTTAAGGAAATGAGAATCAAAATCAAATCCAAAATAATGATCATGCTTACAGAACTTTTTATCCTTTGTTCCTAAAAACCAGCTGGCATACATTAATTATCTTGCAGAAAATGCATAAGTACTTATGGACAACGACGTTCAAGTAACAGAAAAAAGAAAAAGAAAAAAAAAAACAAAGAACAAACGTCTTCATGTTTGAGGCAGAATTCTGTCTTCTACTTAAAAAGAATTCACATGTAAAAGTCCTAACCCCCGGTGTCTCAGAATGTAACTGTATTTGGAGATAGCGTCTTTACAGAGCTGATTAAGTTAAAATAAAGTCATTAGTTGAAATAAGCCATATGACTGGCCCTAATCCAATAAGAAGAGGGAATCTGGACACAGAGACATACCTAGGGAAGACATATGAAGACACAGGGAAAAGATAGTCTTCTGCAACACAAGGAACGAAGCCTGCAACATGTCCTTCCTCATAGCTCTCAGAAGAAACCCACCTGTCTGGTATCTTGATCTTGAACTTCTAGCCTACAGAACTGTGAGACAATAAATTTCTGTTGTTTAAACCATCCAATCTGTGCTATTTTGTTACAGCAGACCTAGCAAATGAATACAATAAAAATACCTGAAAATTAGCTGTCCACCTGCCAATCCCTTGCTCCATTTCGAAGACAGGTTTAGGCCCTGCTAATGTTTGTTTGGCCAGAGGAAAGAGAAAAAATAGAAGCCTACATATATCGCTTAAGAAAAATACTAATTAATTGGTCAAATAATTCTCTCATATAGCATGAATGAAAGATTGTTGCATAAAAAGTATTTTTCCCAGTAATTTAAATATTTAACAATCATAAATCAAGTTAAAAGACTGTATAAAAACAAGGGTTTTATCCTTTTGCATTTACATAGTCTCATAATGACAATAATTTAAAACTATGTTTCAGCTATAATTTTAATATAATTGAAAGTAGCCAGAATGTCAGACAAATGAATTTAATTACTCCTGTGTAGATATAGATATTTCGTTGATGAGCTGGCAAAGTTTTAGGTAATAAAATAAAGACACATAATATGTAAATATTATATATGTATTACATCAGATTTATTTTTGTCTTTCAGTGCAACTATTGCTATAATCACGTTTTTTTCCTAGTTTATGTTCTATTTTAATTAATTTTAAAGTGCACGCAATTTGAATGTATCTTCATCACAATATGAAGTGTAATTATTTTCAAAGTCTACATAATTTGACCCTTTTTACCACTATCTATCTACCTCCCTGCTCCCACCTACCCTCTGGTATACACTAGTCTACTGTCCATGTCCATGAGTCTTTGCTTGTTTGTCATGTTTGTTTGTTGTTTTTAGGTTTACATCCCACATATAAGTGATATCATGTGATTTTCAACTTTTACTGTCTGGCTTATTTTGCTTAGCATGATTATCTCGAGGTCCATCAATGTTGTCGCAAATGGCAGTATTTCATCTCTTCTTATAGCTGAGTAATATTCCATTGTATGTATGTACCACAGCTTCTTTATTCAGTCATCTATTATAGGGCACTTTGGTTGCTTCCATGTCCTGGCCACTGTGAATAATGCTGCTATGAACATCGATGTGCAAATATCTTTTGGATATATGTTTTCAAGTCTTTGCGGTAAATAAATACCCAGTTGAGGGATTGCTGGATCATATGGTAGATCAATTCTTAGTTTTTTGAGGGACCTCTATACTGTTTTCCATAGTGGCTATACTAATTTGCAGTCCCACCAGCAGTGTATGAGGGTTCCTTTTTCTCCACATCCTCTCCAACTCTTGTTATTACTTGTCCTGTTGATAACAGCCATTCTAACATGTGTGAGATGGTATCCCATTGTAGTTTTGATTTATATTTCCATAATAGCTAGCAATGTTAATCATCCTTTCATATGTTTGTTGGCCATTTGTATGTCTTCTTTAGAGAAGTGCGTTCAGGTCCTTTGTCCATTTTTTAATTGGCTATTTTTTGTTGTTGTTATTGAGTTGTATGAGTTCTTAGTATTTTTTGGATATTAGGCCTTTATCGGAGGCGTTGCTTGCAAATATATAATCCCATTTGGGTGGTTGTTTCTTTAGATTGTTGACAGTTTCTTATGCTGTGCAGAAACTTTTTAGTTTGATGTAGTCCCGTTCATTTATTTTTGCTTTTACTTCTCTTGCATTTGAGGTCAAATTCATAAAATCATCTTTAAGCCCAAGGTCCATGAGCCTAGTTCCTATGTTTTCTTCTATGTAATTTATTGTTTCAGGTCTTATATTCAGATCCTTAATCCATTTTGAGTTAATTTTGGTGTGTAGTGATAGACAATAGTCTAGTTTCATTCTTTTGCTGGTGGCTTTCTATTTTTCCAGCACCATTTATTGAAGAGACTTTCCTTTCTTCATTGTATGTTTTGGCTACTTTCTTGAAAATTATTTGCCCATATAAACAGGGCTTCACTTCTGGACTCTCAATTCTGTTCCACTGGTCTGTGCATCTGTGTTTCTGCCAAAACCATGCTGTTTTGGTTATTGTCACTTTGTAGTATAATTTGAAGTTGGGCAGAGTGATACCTCCAGCTTTGTTCTTTTTCTCAGGATGGCTTTGGTGATTCGAGGTCTTTTGTGCTTCCATACAAATTTGATGATTTTTTTGTTCTATTTCTTTAAATAGTGCCAATGGGATTGTGATGGGGATTGCATTAAATCTGTATAATGCCTTAGGCAATAAGGTCATTTTAACTTTGTTGATTCTTCCAATTCAAGAACATGGAATATCTTTCCATTCCTTTATGTCTTCTTCAATTTCTTTTAATAGAGTCTTGTAGTTTTCAATATATAGGTCCTTCACCTGTTTTGTTAGGTTTATTCCTAGGTATTTTATTCTTTTTGTTGCAATTGCAAAAGGAATTTTTTTTCCCATTTCCTTTTCTGACAATTCATTATTAGAGTATAAGAAACTTATAGATTTTTGAACATTGATTTTGTATCCTGAAACTTTACTGTATTTGCTTATTATTTCTAGTAATGTTCTTGTGGAGTCTTTAGGGTTTTCTATATAAAGAATCATGTCATCCACAAATAGTGTCAGTCTGGCTTCTTCATTTCCTATTTGGATGCCTTTTATATCTTTCTCTTATCTGATTGCACTCACTAGGACCTCCAAGGTTATGCTGAATAACAGTGCTGATAGTGGACAGCCTTGTCTTGTTCCTGATCTTAGAAGAAAAGTTTTTAGTTTTTTTACCATTAAGTATAATGTTGGCTGAGAGTTTGTCGTATATGGCCTTTATTATGTTAAGGTACTTTCCTTCTACACCTATTTTTTTGAAGTGTTTTGATCACAAATAGATGCTGTATTTTGTTAAAGGCTTTTTCTGCATCTGTTGATATGATCATATGATTCTTATTCTTTATTTTGTTTATGTGGTATATCACATTTATTGATTTGCATATGTTAAACCATCCCTGCACCCCTGGGATGAAGCCCACTTGATCATGGTGTATAATCTTTTTAATACGTTGTTGTAGTCAGTTCGCTAGTATCTTATTAAGGTTTTTTGCATCTGTGTTCATGAGAGATATTGGTCTGTAGTTTTCTTTTTTAAATAAACATATTTTAGCCTGTGTGTTTGTGGTACATGGGCCATATTTTTCTGTTCGTTATATGTGAGGCCCTCTAAAGAGTGAGGAACAGGGTAGGGACCCACCACTCTTGCCCATGTCTGACAGTATTTTGTAGGTTGAATAGTGACCTCCCCCAAAATTCATGTCCACCCAGAACCTCAAAATAGACATTGTTTGGTTGTAGGGTATTTGCAGATATAATTAGTTAAGGATCCTGAAAAGAAATCATCCTAGATTTAGAGTGGGCTCTAAATTTGTGATTGGTGTCCTTTTAAGAGTAGAGAACACAATACACATACACAGGAAGAAGGGATACTTAGGCTACTAGAACCTTGAAGAGGCAAGAAGGGATTCTCCCCTAGAATCTTCAGAAGGAGCATGGCCCTACAGACACCTTGATTTCAGACTTTTAGCCTCCAGAACTGTGAGAGAATAAATTTCTGTTGTTTTCAAGCACTAGTTGTGGTACTGTGCTACCATAGTCCTAGGAAAACAGTATAGGGTGGTACTGGTTTTGATGGATCTCCTCTAGACATTGACTCTTGCCTTTCTATAACCAATATGAATAATCTAAGGAATGTTTTCTCTCAACATACTCTAGTAATTTTTATGTCAATATGATGGGTTCCTATTATGGATTCATTCGACTTAATCAAATCCAACTTTTAATAAAAGAAAAAAGGAAAAGGAAAATAATAATTTCAACAGTGTTGGCAAATGATGGTGTTCATCGCTCAATCAGCATGTATCCCATTCAGAATGAACTTTAGACTTGAAATATGAATCTGTAGCTCTCTATTAGTCTAATTTTCCCATCCTTCTCATAGTATTAGTTTCTTCCTTTCTTTCTCTCTTTCTTGCCTGCCTGCCTGCCATGCATCTAGTCATCCATCATCTATCTATCTATCTATCTATCTATCTATCTATCTATCTATCTATCTATCTGTCTCTAACATCTATCATCTATCTATCTTTCAACAGAACACTCAGCTACACTGTATTTAGTCACTACTATGTAATCCAGAAACAGAATATCATTACTAAGTAGTCCATAAACTGAATATTATGTTCTAGACCCACTCTGTGAACATTCAAACACTCATTTCCAAACTGACTAAAATGGTATAATCCAGAGACCCAGGACATTCTGGACTTTGCCACTGATGTTGGTCAAGTTGATGAACAGTTATTTTCATATTCTCACTGTATTGTGAGAATAAATGAACTAGATAGGTATGGTTTTCAAAAGTTTCTTTCTGTAAACTATTCTTGAGCTATAATGTTTACAGGGAAATATTGTGAGGAAAAAGGAAATACACTCATAAATGGTTGAAAAAGTTGCACCATGTAAAGAAACTTTGTAAAATTGCCTTTTAACATGTAGCCTATATTTTAACTTTCTCTTTTTTCCTTCTTCTTCTTCTTCTTCTTTTTTTTTTTTTTTAGATAGAGGAGAGGGAATGCTCTTTGAAGAAATTTGTATGACAGATGACAGACTGGTGAAGGAGGTAACTGACATGAATTCCAGCTCCTGAGCTCTTCTTTTGCTTCTTCATGGAGGTAAGCACACTTTGAGAAACATAAGTGCCAACAAGATAGAGGAGAAGGGACCTCTTCTTCACATTTGTAGACAGAATCATCAGTATCTTCAGTAGAGACCATTTAAAAAATATATTTTATATGCAAATAGTATGTTATCAATCTCTGAAATGCTGAAATGTAAATAAAATTGAATTTTAACATCATAGAATTTGAAATCCAAACACCCTAAGCTTTAATATGTTCCAAAGCTTACTGGATGCTCGATGTTGGGAAACCTATGAAATATCATGGGATCTCAGTTTCATCATTTATAAAATGGATAAAATAACTGTTGCTCATAGAATGCTCATAATTTCTATAAAGTGACTAGTAAAGGGCCTGATGTACAATAAGCACGGATCAAGTAGAACCTACTATTCTTTACTCTATTTTGTAGAAATTTGTATGTAGATAAACTATATTTATGTATTATATTTTTGTATAAAATACACTATTTTAATTAAAATTTTAAAAATTAGAATTCTAAAAATGAGCACTATTCATCAGTAACAGGTATATTTTTGAAATGTTCCTCTACCTGGAATGATTTCGGTTGGTCGTTGCTGGTGATCGCCGCTTCTGCTTTTGGACAATTTTGTTACATTTAACAATATCTTGGAGACACAAAGGAAAATCTGTCAGTGTTACTCCCTATCACTAGAACTTCCTCTTTTCTCTCTTTCAAATGCCTAAGATGTAAGTCTATGAAAAACATCAAAAAGAGACACTAGTGGGTGCCACTGCAGACTATGACACTCCATACTCTTTTACTTTAAAGCAGTAGATGTGAGTTCATCCACAATAGAGGGCATAATAACATGCTATCTTAGAGTGTCAAAGTAGAGTATTTTTTGCAGTAAGGCCAATTAATATTGTAGGTACTAATCTATTTGGTGTTTATTTTTCATTGAAAATCACCACCACTTGCTATTGTCCCTCCCACGTTGTCCAGGACAGGACAAATTATATAGGCTGCGTTTGGAGCTCAGATAGTTTCATGGTGCTCCCCCTGTAAGGAAAAGCACTGGAGACAACCACAGTGTTTAGAAGGCTTACAGCAAATTATTTTCCACTTAGTAGTCCTTATATTTAGGGTTCAGAAAACCAATTAATACAGTTTACTGGTAAAGAAAAGGAATTAGATTGGATTAGGATACAAATTTAGTGTAATTTTCTCTCTTCTGCTGGTGGCGAGACAGATTGAAAAAAAAAAAAAGCTTAAACTGTAGCTACTGACATACCTACAAGTCACCCACTTATTATATAAATTTTCTGTTTTTTTTTTTTCTGAGTTCTTAATTTAATAATGATTTGGTGAATATTATGAGATGCTTAATACTCTATTGTTTTTAGTCAGAACCCAAATTAGGATCTGTTAATGTTTTTAGGATTTTTGTTTTCTCTTTTAAATTAAGTAGGCCCTATTCTGACAATTGTGTCTGCCAAAGAATTTTAAATGAATTTTTACCTCAATCTCTCCTTTATATTATCATGACTATGTTTCACAAAAAGTAAGAATCACTAAGAATATGAAAAATAAAAGCCAGATCATTTTATCTTTTTTTTTTTTAGAGAACAAGTGACAAAAATAGTCATATTTTTTCACAACACTATTTGAGTGCTGTGAAATGGACTATGACCCATTCTGTATGTGGTGGACCTGAAATTCCAGCAGGTTCATTCCTGACTTCTGTTGCCCCTGAAAACACGTGCAAACAGGTCACAGAGGCAAAGCAGAGAGCAGAAAGCAGGATTAAGAGGACAGCTTTATTACTTGCCATGTCAATACCGTCTCCACTAGTCTAGGTACTCTTTCTCTTTTGTCAGATAATATTTTTTCCTTCAATAATGTGACTTAGCATTTATATAGCTTATACTATGTTATAAAATATTGCAAATTTGCAACTCGTTTCTCTTAAATTATTCACTCATTTCATTTACCCAGAACAACAACAAAAAAATATGCTACAGGGCAACAGGTGCTTAAAATTGCCTTGAGGGGAATATATCCATCAGAATGTCATTATGTTATATGCACTTTATTTATCTATTTATTTATTTATTTATTTATTTATTTATTTATCTTGCCTGGTCCTGAGTAAGCACCTGCAACCTATGGTAATGCTTTTTACAAGCCGTTTCCACATTCTAGGAAGTTTTCATCAAAGCATTGTTTTGTGACTTGACCTCCTTTATATACTTCATATATAGCACACTCTTCAGCTAATATAAAAATAAAGAAATTGAGCTATATAAACTTATTTTCTTGACTCCCTCTCCCACATCTAAACATTTGTTTTAAAATAACATCCTTGTGTCTTGGAGTATCCCCTTCCCTCCTCTTGTCACTTATAACTTTGTGTTTCTCTAGTACCACATTGGCACATCACATATTACACATTTTTCAATGCATCATAATTACAGAAAGACCTGTGCCATATAACTTTATGCATGTTTTCCTTCAGATAAAAATTCAGTGTGCTAACAACTCTGAGAATTTCTCATTTCCTTCATCAAATATAATGTTTTTTTTTTTTTTTGATTTTACACAGAAGGCTGCAGCATAAAGAATGTAAGACTATTCTTAATGAATTATGAAACATTTCTCTATGGTAACTAAAGATCCATATGATTCTTTCCTTTCTTATATAAGTTTTCTTATCTCGCATGTGAACACTTGGAAAAAATGATGCTAAACATATTTAGTATAAGTATGGTCTTTGGCTTTAGTTCTAAGAGCTGACATGAACTACAAAAATTTTTTTTGCAAGAAGCCAATGTAATAAAGAGAATGATGGAGCCAAATATCGTTGAATGCTGGCAATATGGGGCACACCTGTGGGCTGGATGGGTAGATTTTCCTGTGTTTTTCCATTTTATTTTTCAAAGTATATGTACCTGCTTATTCTATTTTATTACTAATTAGGGAATGTTAGTAAGCTAATGTTTGGCAAAGGTGAGTACATGTCCTTCAGTATAGTTTGGCTCTAAACGATTTTCTTATTAGATTCTCAGTGCACAAGGCCATGGAGTAGGCTGCTGAAAAAGTAAAGAAGAAGTGGCCAATAGTCTTAAGAAGCAGTCAAGGAGTATGTCAATCAGGATCTTTTTCAGTGGCTGCTATTAAAAGCCACTGAAATTATCATGAGCAAAAAAAGCTGGGTTATTGGTTCTTATAACCCAAAAGCAGTTTTCCAGTGTATGGAATTGGCCTTAGGGATAATGGAAACATGGAAGCCATCACCTTTGAGAGTTTCTGCTTCTCTGTGTGAGTTGGATTTATTTTTATTGATGCGGATGGATTTTCTCCATGTGTGATAGGAACTCAAGGCTTAGAGTTTTCCAGATCCATAATCTGAGAAGAAAGTAGTTATTTCTCTTCTAGTTCTAGTTAGTAAATTTTCTAGTGCTAGAAGTTTTATAAGCCAGTTACTCACACCTCCTATCTTCCTGAGTTCTAACTGAAAGAGCATATATAATAATAACTTTTAGGACAACTGGGATCAGTGCATAAAGTCAACCAGCCCAAAATAATAGATTGATTGTAGAATAGGTTTACTCCTTCTTCAACTTTAAGTCTTTTTTTATACTTTAAAATTTTTTTTTTCTTAAGTTTATTGAGGTAACATTGGTTAATACAATTATATAATTTTCAGGTGTACATTATAATTTGACATATATATATTCTATTGTGTGATTACTACCCAAACTCCAGTTTCCTTCAGCTACCATATATTTGACCCCCTTTACCCCTTAAAGCTACTTTTTAGGACATGTTTTGTCAGTTTTCTCACCATCCTTTCACTTTCATTTCACTCTAGTTTGTCTATATCCCTCTTAAAATATAATACTCAGAGCATACAGATATGCTCTAACCACTATCAAATAGAGCAAAATTATACACTTCATTGTTCTGAGTATTTTTAAAATAGTAGACCATTTTATAGGTATTCCCATGGAGATAGTCTATTGACTTATATTGAATTCACAGTAAATTACTTATTATAGTTGCTTTGGATCATGGTTATTTGTAAATGTGCCTCCTCCTTCTCCTGATTATAAGTCTTTAGATTTACCCCAAAGCATGTATTACTTATCTCTGTAATCACTTTGCTCTACACAGTGCCTTTTATGTAGCTGGAGCTTAATAAATGTTGCACCTTCAAACTAACATTGCTTGGAGTGGTTTTCTTTAAGTGTATCTCCTTAAAAAGCCACAGCCGAAAATACCATTTTGTCTCTCCATAGTGGCTGTACCAATTTGCAGTCCTACCAGCAGTCTATGAGGGTTCCTTTTTCTCCACATCCTCTCTAATATTTGTTATTACTTGTTCTGTTGATGATAGCTATTCTAACAGGTGTGAGATGGTATTTCATTGTGGTTTTAATTTACATTTCCCTAATAGCTAATGATTCAACTTTTAAGTCTCATAACCACTTTGGCTCTTACAGAATAAACTCAGTCCATATATCTACCAACTTCACAGGGGATTGGAAGTTGTCCTCAGGCATTTCTTAGCTGGCAGAAATGAGGCAAAGGGCAAAACATTTTAGTCAGGCTTATCTCTCTAGAAAGTAGATTCTATGGACCCTAACTTTGCATGGCAGCAAGAAGAAAATGAGACCATTGTGTTTTTTAGAGATTCATAAAACAAGCAACAGGATGAGGCAGAGAGTCTATTACTTGTTTTTAAAAGTCATCATCCCACCACATGGTCCATGGATGTCAAGCTCTAGCCAGTTGTATTAGCCATTCTTCTTAGGGTACAGAGGCTGGTTACAGTGCTCCCTCCAACATTGCTTTCTCATGGGGAGTAGATGTTTTATTCTCCTTTAGAAATCTGAGGAAGTGAGAAACATTTTTCCTTTCCCTTCTACAAGGAAGAACCCTGATTGGTGCATGTCACTTCTCATGCATATACTTTGACCACTCATTGAGATGAGGTGGTGGGAGGAGGAGGTCAGATACTATGATTGACCCAATCTGAGACAAATGTCCACACTAATGGCTTAATGGGTGCCACAGGAATTTTACCAGAAAGAGAGTAGACAGGGGTTATATAGTTCAGATATAACCATCAATATTATTTTGAGCCATACATCCTCTATGGTAAGGAGAAAAGGGTAAAGTCAATTTGAAAATTTTGACCGAAGCATCAAAATATGATTGATTGATATCAGATACCAAAATGAGTGAGAGACAGACCATACACAAAATAATAACTATCGAGAACTGTTTCCATAATTTTTAATCCCCTCAAATGCTTTAAGAATACAAAAGTCTAGAGACAGTAGAAAGGAGAGGAGGATTTGCAAGATTTCTTGGGGGAGAGCTGTTGCCTTGTTGTGAATCTGTATCTCTTGCCCCAAGGTGGGATGGATAAGAACCTTAATGTTTGAGCCCTGAACTTGTGGAGTATTTGTACTGCCAGCTTCCTGGTGAACTGTGTTGGTGTAAGGATAGGTTGAGAGGGAAAGTTGCTGCTATTTTTGGAATTAATGGTGGTCCTCTAAGCTGGCTGTTTAAAAGTACATGAAATCCAGGGAACAGATACCCATCCATGATAAAAATTTTTGTCTAGAGTTTTTCTGTCAGAGGGTTGAAAGACTACAAAAATGAGAGTTTATATAGGATGGGCATTGAAAAACCCAGAAGCTCAGGGAAAATGGGGATATCTTGTTGAAGACCTGCCCCCATATCATCAGAATTATAGCCAGACCAGTGGTAGCCGATAATCCTGTTCACCCATAATTAGTACCTTTCCCTGTAGGAGAATTATAAATTCCTGCCCTGATGAACTCAGGGTGGACAATAGAAGTAATAAGAAGTGTTGTATGTCTCTTACAGGCAACTGTTGTAAGAGCCAGCACTTGTTCCCTGTGTTCTTTTTTCTGCTGCCTTGATCTTAGAAGAATATGTTATGATGCACAACCTTCATTAACCTAAATCTCTGAAGGACTACAGTAAGTAGAGCCTGTTTGCCCACCCATCCTTGAGGGGCATGGTGAGTGAGCAGAAAATAAACTTGGTTGTCTTGAGGCAATGATTTTGAGGGGTCATTTGTTACAGAGATAGGGTGAATTAGCATAATCAATTCTATCCTGACATAAGGGACCTAGTGTGGGAGCCTCCAAAGTGCTTCTTGGAGGATAACCCTGAGACACAGCTTTAAATATCTACCAGTCCCAGAGAGTGAGGTTAGATAAAGCCAAGTAAGAATTCTCCTCTTCTATTTCTTCATCACTCACTCTGCCCCCATCCTGGAATATTTGTCAAGAGAGAGATAGATGATTGGTATTTAATGATGTTAATATCTTGGATTATTATCTGAGACTGGATGGTCTAACAACTGAATTGAGATTGTGTTGGCAATTTAATGTTATCATAGGGCTATTTATTGCCTGCAAGTGACCAGAAAAGATATGACACTGCCAGAGTATTGATCTAGTACTGAGACAAAATCTTTTCCCTATTCACCCCACCACCACTAATTAAAAAAGTAAATTAAACAAATCAAAACAAAATAAAACAACCCCAAACTTCCCTCCACAGAAGAGTTATAGGAGAGTGGGAAACCATAAAAAAATGAGAATATACTTATTTAACGTACCAGCTACATAAATAAAGTATATTTTGAAATGCAAATGAATAGATGACACTTATATCTTGCATTGGTACATAAGAATAAAATCAGACATTAAAATTTAAACATTATTATGGTGGTTTGTTTTTGTTATTGTGTATATCATGTAGTAGAAAGAAGCTGAAATACAGAAATTCGTGGCGAGAAGAGTCAACCCAATTTTAAGTATAATACTGAGAATCTGACACCCTTTTGTAATCTTGTCTGTACTAATATACCTTCTAATTTTGGGCAATTCACTTAATTTTCTATATTCCAGTTTCCTCATCTATGAAATGAGGGTTTCAATTGCCTCCTTAGGTTTTTGTGAGGAATATTTAATTAATACTTTCAAGAGTCTTGAAAATATAAAGTGCTCCATAAATATTAAATAGTACTAGGTACATATGTCCTCTATGAAAATTATAGGATTGTTAAAATTTGGAAAACTTAGATCTAATTCTTAATTCCTCCAAAATGGCAATGACCGTACTCCAAATAGGGAATCCCAGAATATTTTTTAAAAATATACCTTAAAAGATGAAACTTTGGTTTTACACCCAGATAGGTGATTTCTGAGACATTTAGTCAATTCAAAATAAAACCATGCTATGCATATTTATAAGAATATTGATTTAAATTTAAAAGTGCTTACATATTTATTAGTTTAATTGAATCACAGAATTGTAGATTAGGAAGAACTCTTAGCTAACATCTAGTGTAGTTTCATTCTCCCTTTTTTTCCAAATTTATAATCTAAGATCTGAGAGACTCAATAACTTTTTTAGTCATCATACAGTGAATACATCTGATAACTCTCACAAGTCTTCTAAGTTAAGTAAGGAATTTTATTTATTTTCATATTCTAAATAATTTTCCTGATTCAAAATATTTTGGATGTTTTAGAGAAAGGTCTCAATTTTGGATTAAGAAACAGAGATAGGGTGAATTGGCTTGCATGTAGGATTATGGACAGAATTGGCAAGAGGAAGCCTAGGCTCTCAGACTCTTAATTCTGGTGTTCTTTCCACTCCATGTAGCTACAATTAATCCTTTTTGTCATATTAGGCTCCCAAATTATGACTAAACTGCAGTTTAGGTTTGTATCAGATATCTCGGGGCTGGTAGAGTTTGACAGGAAAAACAAATGACTGGCTTTGTCTGACTTGGCACTAGAAGAGTAAGATCCCTCAACTGTTGGGGAATGACTTTCTGTTTTTAATGAGAGAGAGGGGGAGAGGCAGAGAGAGAGAAAGGGAGAGGGAAAATTGGAGTGTAGTAGCCTGATTTAAAGAGTATGGGGTTTGTAGGCAAAGGACTTCGGATGCCTTGAAATAGTGCTTAAAGTTTCTGCCTTCATTCTCTTTGAATCTGTATTTGAGACCTAAATGGAAAGGAATTAAGAGAAACCAACCACAGCAGCGACAATGATAACTAGGTCACAATTTCTCTGTGAAGACAAGAGGACAGTTTCATAGAGGCTAAATCTGTTGTGTAAAGTGTATTTCTTTCTGCTCTCTGAGATGCAGATTACTGGAAAGGAAAGTTGATTGGCCAGAGTGGAAAAGAGAAAAGCATTTTGCTGAGATATGTGAATTACCCAGGTGTAACAGTGATTCGCCGATATTCCACGCTGCACTGGTACTAAGCATGGATTGGCAGGCATCAGACACTATATATCACAGATGGAATCCATAGCAACTGGGAAGTGAGATCATGTGGGGAGATAGGGGATGGGAGTTTGTGGAATCCAATATTGACCACCCCACTTGCTTACTTCCACTTTGATGCAAAGGGAGAGGTCTTGAAGGACTTTAGTTCTAATGATTTAGTTGTTGGAAGGAACCCACAGGTTCACAGTTTCTCAGAGTTCATACAGCCATGGAGTACTGAAAGCCTATTACACCTCTAGGGAAGCTGTTGTAGATAGTATATTGATGCTAAAAATGGTGATAAAAATGATTTTTATTCTCATTTAACAGCAGACATTGAATTTAACCTAAAAATCATTAAAAGAAAAAAAGCCCTAACCATTGCCATAGCATATTGTGAGATAGACTGAAGATGAATTCTGGGGCAGACTGCATCAATTAGTCTTACTCCTTGCTAACCTTTCCAACCGCTATTTTTTTAGTTCTCAAGCCATCCATACCCTCCTGGGTGAGGCCTCTTGAGGTGGATAGTCTATACTTGCAGGTAGTAGACTAGGGTAAGAAATTAATGTTAAAGACTGCAACATAGAAAGTTGAACTAGTTAATATTAAGAATGTACTGCTAGTGATATAGCACAATAGTCCAATCCTGAAGGAAGTAGGTGGTATAGGCTCACTAATTTTATTTGTTCAAGGCACTTCCAAATATTTGAGGTTTTTTTTTCTTCTATAAATGAAAGTCAGAAAGAAAATATTCTCACTTGTAAGTTTACAAGTATGCTTTGTTACTATTGCACTCCCCACTTCTGGCTGCCTCTTTGACCCATTTGTCTTCCAAAAACATGTTTAAGCCCATAATTAGGGTAATAAATGTGAAGAGTAAATATTATTCCATTAAGAAACATTTTTTATTATAACTCTTATGTACCACTGCACTATCTATATACTATGATCATTATTATTAAGTGATCAGTTAGTGATAAATTACTTTAAATTAATTATATTTTTGTTATTTTAATTTTGTAATTTTTTATATCACGTAGATATATTTTCACATATGCATATTAACAGTAATGTATAGACTCAAATTACTTTAAATTAATTATATTTTTGTTAATTTTGTAATTTTTTATATCACGTAGATATATTTTCACATATGCATATTAACAGTAATGTATAGACTCACACAACTGGTACTCTAACTCTAGATATCAATAACTTTGTGCACAGTTTTAAAAATCTCTGTCTTTATCTGCAGAAGCCACATTGCGAAAACAAATATATTCACAGGGGTTCTATAACCCATTAAAGCCCTACAAGACCATCAAAAACTAATGTGTGCTGCAGTAGCCTGGAGGTATTATAGGATTGTTTAAATTAAACTGTTTCTTAGTACTTGGTGGGGAAATAACACAAATCTAAATCAGATGGGTCATTGTGTATTTTAATGAAAAGCTTTTTTTTAATGTAAAAATAATTCTAGGAAAATATCTTGAATACTAATATAATCAACAATGTACAAAGATCCTCCCAAAATCTTATGTTCTATGCTTTGCTCACCAGCCAAAGAACAGGTACCTAACATAGTAGACACTTTATGGCTAATACTATGAGATATGGTTTGACTTGCATTTTTAGCTGAATCCATGCCAATACACAGTGCTTTTAATTGTCTTTTATCCTGCATGCATCTCAGTCGTAAATAATTTCACCACACCTGCATTCAAATACTTCCAGACCTGACCCAATCCAACTTCCTAAGAGACCTCCAAGCTCAAAAATGTGTCTCTTGCCGGCTGCCCCAGTACGTGAAATTTCTATTATTAAACTCATTTCTTTAAGCTGATTTTTTAAAAAGAAAAATGTGAATATATTATTTGGAAACAGTTAAAAATTAACGTATTAAATTCATTAGCAATCTGGGGTTATTCCATGGTGTGGGCATCCCCCACTTATATCCCCCCCAGATTCATGTGACCCTTCCTAAGTAGCAACTCTGCTTCTGGTCTTGCTGCCTCTGACTGCTCAGCGGAGTGGTTGTTACTACACAAAGTGTAAGAGATGTGCACATCTTGACAGGAGGAAGGAGAGCAGGTAGGGAAGTTTTAGACCACAGATACTAGCTTAGAGAAGGCAAGCGCAAGCTGGATACTATAAAGTGAAACCCCCTGTGAACAGCATGACAATGTCAAGTGCCTGAAAAAGAAGATCCAGTGGATTGGGCAGGGAGAGGAATATGCCAAAGACAGACTGACCTACTTTGTAGTTTTGAGCTTTCTTTCAGTAGACACTAGAGATATAACAGTACCAGGTGAAGGAAGGAGACAGGGGATCTAAATTATTTATGGATGTGATAAGACTTGAAGGGTTTAAAGCAGGCAGTAGAGATGAGTGAGGGTAGACTAAAGGAAAGGGTATGAGCACAATAGGGGGTCTTCATATGTTTTAGGGGGAAGCAGTGAATCAGTGGCACAGGTGTGGATTGGATTTAGACACCCTGCTCTCGTGGATAAGTGCATATTTTCTTTTTACACGGCTGGGTTAAATTACTTCCCCTAGGTCATCCAATTAATCACTTCAAGAGCAAAGAATAGAATTCAGCTCTCAAGGTTTTCACTTCACATCTGGAACCAGCAAACTGGGCTTCTCCTTCCTGAAACACCCTCTTCATTTAAAAAAAAAAAAAATCTTGCAAATCAATGAAGTTCTGAGCTCTTTTGCAGAGAATTTGCGAAACCCTCTTACTATTAGCGTGATATAAAGCTAGAGTAGTGTTAATTTGTAAAAACACTATAAATTGCTTTCTGGTTTATCTTTGATTCAAGAATTTAAAATATCAAAATTAGTTTGATTCCTCCCCTCCCCCTTCCGAGGTTTTAAACCATTATTCTGGGGAGCTAAAAAAAAAATGAGTTACAGATCTGAGAAAGCAGTGTGCACAGAGCTTAACTGTTGCATGACTGATTGTGTGATATATTGCTCTTTTCACTAATAACCACAAAGCAGGTAGAGGCATGGCAGACTAATTTGGTTTATATGTCCAGCTGTAAGGCTAGACACTGCATCATTCTTTTCAGAAATCAGTGACTTTAGGCATGTGGAACTCGTAGTCATGACAACAATAAACCAGCTTTGAGTCTGAGTTTCTGCTCAGAAACTGCCTTGTCTCCATTACTTCCTGCTCATGACCTGACTTTTCTTATTCTCTGGGGCTGGGGGCTGGGGATTTATGAAAGATCTATTGAACAGAGCTCCAGTATATGTTTAATGCTTAAAATGTCTGGCTTGAAAGTTTTGCTTGCACAGATGGCTAAAGGCTGGAAGGAGGATAGATCAATCATTATTATAGCTAATGACACGGTTATAAGGGCATACACAAAGGTGAGCTGGTTTGGAAAATGGGAAAAGGCAACGTGAAAGAGTGACTTGGAAGCATTTCTTTGAATAACATAAAAATAGCTATCACAAATAAAATGTTTTAAACACGTGAGGAAATTAAACTGTGATTCTGAGAGGACCTGTCCAGAGAATACAATGAAGAGTAATAAAAAAAAATTAGTACACAAAGTTGTGTGTGTGTTTGTAGGTTTCTAAAATCTGAAGAAACAATTAACAATAAGATGCTCATGGCAAAATCTAAAAGTAGTCATTTTTGTGTCCCGTGTGTTCCGTGGATTTAATAGTGACTACTTTAAGAGACAGCATAGCCCAGTGACATGAGTGTATACCATTGGGTTCAATGGACTCCGCGACATACTAGCTGCAATATTAGAAAGTTGTCTATGCATTCTAGATATTCAGCTTTAAAGAGAAACTTTACACAGTTTGCACTGTTGGATTGGTGAGACATGAAATGGAATAATGAAGGGAAAGGACATATTCAGTGCCTGGGATAGTTAGACACTGAGGTAGCTGTCAGTGTTGATGCTATCAGTATTGTTGCTAGCAGGGTTTGTCCAGTAATCGAAATCTGTCCTTCGTGTGATTAAAATGGTTGAACTGTTCATTGTTACAGAGACATGACCATAGAGATTGAAATACTTTTTTTTTCTTTCTGGAAAAATGTTTTCTGGCTTTGCTATTTTCTCAAAATCATCTAGACTTTAAGGAGAGTGGAGAATTACCGGCTAGAGGAGGGCAGGAAAGGTAGGGTATAAATTGCCAACATAAAAGATGATATGTCTGTAGATGATGGTGCCTTTTTACTGTGCAGGTTTTTCTTTTCACAGGAAGTGAAAAATTCCAGCATCATATATATTTTTTTTCTATTCCTTTAGCACACTGACCTAGTTCTATATGATTACCTGTTTTAAGCTCCTATTTTCTAGCAAGTTGCTACCTCAAGCCAATGGGCAGAGAAATAAGACATAGATCAAATCCTAGAGAAAAGCCAAATGCTTCCTTTCTTTCCTGTGTTCTGAGAAATTGAATGATTTGCTTTCCCCAGAGATCTGCTTCATGATTTCATGATCATGTGGTTTAACTTCTCAGTAAATGAGATGCTGCCTAGAGGCCATGTTAGTCTCTATGACCTTGTAGAGTGTGGATCACCATGTAGAAATCTGACAAAGAACATTCATTTATTCAGTTATGATTTGAGAAACCATGAACCACAAAGTAATTATGTATTTTTCCTTTTTATAAGAGTTTAATGGTGTTGCAAATAATTGAATTTCTCGTTGCGTTGTCCCCAGAGTGACAGTTACAATTTATAGCGATGTAAGATTATTTTCTAAAATACACAATTAGATCACATTTTCAGCTTACAAAGTTTGAGAGGAATACCTTTTTGTATGTTTCTCATTAGCATGAAAGAGTTAATATGTCTCCAGAAAAATCCCTTTCTCTAGTAATATTAATTTTTATATATTTTAGATTGATCAAAACAATGCATCGAGTAGTATGAGAGAAATTAAAACAGCAAATAAGATATTTGGAAGTATAAATATAGATTATATAATTACTTTTGCAGGATAGATGTGATTGAATGAATAAATTTTCTGAACATCTCAAGCATTATTAAAAAATATAATTACATCCTAATAAAGGACTATTACAATAACATTACTATAAAAATTAATGCTTTTTCATAAAAAATGGGTTTGTGTTGATAGTTTTTCACCATCTTTTAATTAGATTCAGATAAAAATGTAGCCAAAGTTTGGAAGGCTTTCCTGTTCTTTCACAAGAGAGCATAATTTCATAACTATTGGCCTGAATGTTTCTAAGCTTTGAAGGGGATTTTGAAAAACACAGGCCATTTTTCTTCTAAGTTAGAATGTTTAGTCTATGCAAAAGATAAATCTTTTGAAGATTCAAAGTCTTTAAACATGCCCAGTGGAAACAATTGTCTTTTTAGGAGTTTCTTCTTAGAATATTTCTGTCTCTGCAATATTGGTATATTTTTTTTATTGCTCATGAATGCTGCTGATAAAGGCGTGTCAAGTAAGGGAATTGAAACAGTGGAAAAATAAATCTATTCCTTAATATGTAACAGAAGGTTGATTCATCAAATGTGGATTAATGTTTATGATGTGCTTAACAGCAGAGAGCTCCAGTCTTTCTGGTAGATATAACGGAATAATAATAACAAAAGGCCAGATTCTTCCCTTTTGAATTCACTGTGGATTTGTCAGGCAGCAGGGCAGAAGCGGAATCCAGAGGTACAAATACACACTTAGTGAAAGTAAACCTTTACTCCAGAGCTTGGATATTTACACATATGTATATACGTATGTATGTATGTGTGTATGTATGTATTTATCTATTTATTTATTTATTTAGTTATTTAGTTATTTATCTATTTATCTATTTATTTATTTATTTTGGTTGACCCCGCGTTTCAAGGACATTGTCAGCTTACAATCTCTATCTATATTTATTTATTTCTTGAGAGACCCAAGTCTTTTTACTAATAAGTACAAGAAATCAATTGATTTGATGCTTAAAATCCAAATTATTCAAGTCAGCAGCCAATTTTTCTAACTTGGGCTGGAACTAAAAACATCATGTTATCTAGTTAGCAAAAAACTTTTTGCAAAGTTAAAGATGCTAATTGCAAATATTTATCATAATTTATTGCCAAGAATCGATATACGATAACTGGGCTGATTTATTTGTAGTTTATATAGATATGTGTTTTGATACCATTTTATGCTCATTCACCTTTTATCAAAGACTGATTATTCACACATTATTATTATTATACTATTATCATGCTCTGAAAACTTTCAAATGATTTTTTTTGCTTTTTGTTAAGTGTTTGTAAAGTGTTATCGCTGTTAAATGTGAAATGGAGTGTTTTTTTTTTTCTTCTCACTGACCTTATTTTTTACATATTCTGATTATTCTTGAACCAGTAGCTTAAGGATAGATGCAAAAGTGATGAGAGTTTGATTTAGCTTTGGCTTTTATTATCAGATACCCACAAGGAAATAAAGCTTTGATCTACTTCCTTGGAAAGTTAATCCCAGTGATTATGTGGAGATGTGTGCAGTGGTAGCTACAGGGATATACATCTTTAATCTTTTGGTGTTGAATACTTAATCCAGTTCAGATTCTTGGCAAGGAGATTTAAAGAAAGAAAGAAATAATTACACTCTTCATGGGCTTTGTTTTCTGGAATGAATATTTGGTAGCTCTGCTTGCTCTTTTACAGTTTAACAAGCATGCTTAGGAAAATAGATTTAGGCTTACTCAGAGTAATGTAAAAATTGATGATTTTTGTGGTCCTCAGTAGGTGAATTTAAAGTGTGTCTATTAAGTATGGGGCAGTTTGAGTGGGGTATTTATTATTCAGCTTATTTATCTCAGCAGAGTAAAGGGTGAATAGAGAATATGTTATTTCCAGTGGAATAATTTAAAAATTATTTTAGAACTTGAACCACTCTTATTAAAAAGTGCTCATCTTTTTTTTTATAAATAAAAACTTTATTTGCCAGGGTAGCCCATAAAATAGCCACTAAATTTAAATATAACAACTTTATTAGAAAATATCCTTAAGCCAAATGCATTTAAAATTGCTACTCCATTTTATTGAGAAAACATAAGTTAGGTTAAAATATGTTTAAACCAATTTTATTAGTCTATTTGTTAAGATCTTATATATTATCTTTCAATTTATATTTCACAGTGTAATTTATAAACTACTCATCAAAAAGGAAAATAGAATATAATGAACATCTCATCAATCTTACATAAACATTTAGTATTCATGATGTTTTAATGTAGTAGACATACAAATTAGTACCTTTTTCAGTTAACATTATTTATGATTCTTCACATTGTTCCATATTATGCATAAATATAATCTTATACCTGTATAATATGCCATCAAGTGTATTACCATCATTTACTCAACTATTCCTCCAGTTATCTTCATTATGAATAATACCAGAACTGATTTGTATTGAAATCTGAAGTGTTGTCAAAATAACGTCATTTTATTACTTGTACTAAATCTTCATTCTTGATTAAAAGAAAATATAAAGTATGTATACCTGTTAGAAATTAATTCTGATATCAGAACAAGGGTAAATAATATTTTGTGTAGATTTCATTCATTTTCAATCTAATAATTCAGCTTTAAATAAATTGATATGTAAAGCAAATATTTAAATGATGAGATTTTTCTCTTATAAGTAATTTTTGGTTATTGATATGTTAGCAGTTTGATAGTAATTCAAATTCAGCCATCTGTATTAAGTTATCACAAACAAAGGTAGCCTTTCTCTTTCATCCCTTCCTTAAGTAGTGTAGCCTTTGTTTTTTTTTTGTAATTGAGGCCTCCAAATTTTCTGACATTTTTTATTATCTTGTCAAAAGTGCATGTTCCAGATTAGGTAAAATTTAACCTTCAGAACTTGTCTTGGTAAAGTATAAAATGGCAACTGGGCAATAGTTGAATAAAAGTGTCTGTGTTATTTGTGGGGAGAGATATTTGATTTTACATTTTATCAAAATGTACTGTTTAGAATTCCTGAAACACTTCCTAAAAATATGTTATGATTCAAACAAAGTTTCACAGAATACCCAAAGGTTTTTTAGAGTGGGCGCACAAAATTTAAGAATATACTTGAGCTTTTTATAGACTCTTCCAAGAGAATTCAACTAAGTGTTTAAATTATACTAGTTTTGTTTTGTGTTTGAAACGAATTGGTAGACTGTTCTGGCACTAGGTATACAAAGGATAAATTCTGTTTGTACCAATTCTACATATTCCTTATCTTACATATCTTTGCTTCCTGTGTTTTACGTATTCTGCTCGATGACAGTTTATAGAGGTGAGTAATCTTGGTACTTTCTCTATTTATTATTCAGGAATTTTTCTAAAACTAGAGAGAGTAAAATCCTCAAGCAGAATCTTTTATTTGGGATAAAACCTTCTCTTCTATTTCCTTTTTGAAGCTAACCTTAAAACTAGATGATACCTGGCTGAAGCAAAATTGTTCCCTCTTTCTCTTGATGCATGCTCTCAGCTGTTGGTGCACAACGTGTGTGAAAAGCATGTGGCACTGGCAGAGGGGAAGAGGGAGCTGGTAGGGAATGAAGTCTTCATGTGAAGAAGAGAAACAAGTTGCCAGGTAAAGGAAGATTAACCTCATTCCTAGACTGTGTGTTTCCTCCACCCAAAAGGAGAAAACAGTTCCTTGAACAGGTGAGTGTCAGTCTTTGCCACTGAACCTTCTGGAGTCACAATTTATAGTGGTTATTTGGATATTTTTCTCCTTGTTGTACGGATATTGCAAAAATCTTTAGTGTACCTACATTTCTAGGTAAACACTACAAGATTTTACATCTGTGTCATTCAACATCAGTGTCTAAAGACCCAGGTGGGTCCTAGAATTGTTTGTCACTGATTCAGGATGAGATAAAGAGACCAGAATGTAAATCAATCAAATTGCTAAGCACACTGTTTCGTTTATCCAATGTTATTTTAAATAGCAAGACTTCCTTGATTATCCCTGGAGTGTTGGTAATAATTAGATCTTTCTTTAGTAGCAATTATTTAGATCTTTCTTTCAGTCTTCGTATTAATGTTAAAGATGCAGAAACATATAAGTATTAATGTAAAAAATGAATGTTTGCTGATATAATTGGATAGTAGCAGGGGAGGAGGAATGGGTCAGAGAACCTGGGCCTTGGTTTAGGTCGTGCCACTTTGCAAAATGACCTGGAATTGTTCTAGATGAAATATTCTGATGAAATGTAACAAATGTAAAAGAACCGAATGCACTAAAGCATTCTTATATCTAGACCCATGTTGTTAGCATATGACAACTGACAATTGATTAAATGAAAGGACAAGTGATAAACATGTTAGTTTTAAATTTTAATTTGGACACCCCCACAACTCTCATCCTTTGACTATTTCCCATCTTTAACACACACTTTGGTGTCAGAAAAAGTCTCCTTCTATGGCCATAGTGTGTATTCATGGCTTATAATAATGTTCAGGAATTCAACCTGCAGGTTAAGAAATATGCTTTAGCCAAAACCCTCATTTATTTCCATGTCACCTTTATAAGGAACCATGGCAACATCCATTTTCTCTTTTGTACAGTCACAAGACCTAGCAACATTTGATCTATAGGAGAATACAGTGAGTTGTCAACTTTTTCTGCACTTTTATATATGATTAAAATTTATTCATTCTACTCATAACAAAAACATTATAAATAAGTATTGCAGGTATTTTAGTGATATGGTCCAATCTCTTTTCTATAAAAAGATCAAACCAAATGCAAAATATGAAAAAATTAAGGAAAGATATTTTCTTAGATATGGGAATGGCATTAAAAGTGAATCGTTTTGGATAAAGCTTATAAAATTACCAAAAAAGTAACATATGTTACTTTTCTCCTAATTAAACACGCATATCATTCAATAAGCTGGTTATCTCACATCATTCCTATTTACAGGGAATGGGGGGATTTTTCTGTGTGTGTGTGTGTGTGTGTGTGTGTGTGTGTGTGTGTGTGTGTGTGTGTTGCTATTATTGTTCTTCTATCCCTTCAAGTAATCTGTCACCATCCTCTGGGTTTGGTGTCTCTCTTTAACGTTTAGTCTCAGATGCTTCCACAATATTATAGTACCTAATAATTTCCTACCTCCTTTTCACCCTCCTCCTCTACATAGAACATCCTATAAGACAAAGTAGACCACACTCCTGAATCACTTCTCTTGCACCACATCCCTTTCCTTTACTCTTATCTTTCCATTTAGAGCCTTTTGTCTAAATTACCCAATTACTCTTTTTTTCAATTCACATTTGAAGTTAATAAGCTGTTATCAGTCACTGCTATATTTGGATAGGATAGGTTCTCAAATAAATATTTGTTGAATTGAATTATTGAAATACAATCTGCCAGGAGGTAGGCCAGTTGCTTCTTTATTTATATCTACCTTTTAACACTTCAATTGGATGTGATTGCTATCTCCTTTAAACTCACATAGCACTCTCTTTGAACCGGTCTTGTGACATTTATCACTTAGTATGTACAAATGCAGGCTTTGTTGTCAGACAGATGGTAGTTCAAACTCTGGCTCCTACCTAACTGTATAATCTTGTACAAGTTGTCGAATCTCTCAAGAACTCAGTTTTTATTTGTTTGTTTGTTTGTTTGGTCAAATGAGGATGATCATGTCTACCCCATTAAGTTTATATGAAGATTACATGGCATAATACTTCACTTTTAGCAAGTGTTTAATTACATTAAGAACTAAGACTAATATAATACATTCCAGGCACTGTTTTAAATTCTTTACATTTATTAATTTATTTGTTCCTCACAATAACGCAATGGAACAAGTGCTATTCTCCCTGTTTTGCAGATGACAAAACTAAGATCAATTATCTTTTTAAGGACACAGAACTGGCAAGATGTAAGAGTCAATATCACCCCAATGTGTTTGGCTTCTGCATTAATCACTTTGCTGTGCAGCCTCTCAGTGCTTGTATGTTGTTCTCTCCTCCTTGTTGTTAAGAATAGTCATAAAACCTGAATTTTACTCCTAGATTATCAGCAGTTGTTCACTCATGATCAAGCCACTTAATTCTCTTTAGGACTTAATCGTGTATTCTTATCTATAAAAAAAGGAATTGTGAGGCAGCCAACCTCTAACTGTCTTCCCAGCATCCTTTTCTTTGGAGAATTGCCCCTCCCCCAACCTATTCTAGAGGGACTCTCAGTCAACAGTGTCCCTACTGCAGGGCCTGCAGAGTTTTCCATGTCCTCAGACAGGATGATTGGTCCAGGTTTGAACATATAAACTAAGCAGGGTTAGAACATTTTTTTGTGTGTAAACTGTACAGAACCAGGAGAAAGCTAGAATTTTTTAATTTTCAAAATATGTAAGCTGAAATAATCATGAAGGCATAAAGCAGCCAGGGATCATCTCTCCCACTGGGTGGAGAGAATCTGTTTAAGATTAAATCCAGCATAAAGAAAGAAGAGCTGTGAAATTGGGTTTGGTGAGAACTAGAGAGAGAGAATATGAATGGCAAGAATGAGCATTATGGTAATTATTTTGGTACCTGACTCAGCTATATCTCAAGTCAGCATACCATTATACTTTTCAGTTTTGTGATTCGCTAAAATACCTTTTTTCCCTTCCTTATACTAGTTTCAGTTGACTTTTTGTCACTTACTAGAGGGGTAGTTTTTATTCACACATATTAAAAGGGATGATCTCCCTTCTAGCCATAATATTCTGTAACTATAAATTCTATTATGTCCTCACAGTCCTAAAGAAATATGTTTTTTGAACAAAGCAGATACTAAATAAATATTTTTTAAGTAAATTGAATTGTTCGATCTGCAACCCAGGATAAAAATAGATATACCTTGGATCAGGAGCATATATTTCAAATGGCTTTTGTAGGTTCCTGGTGATTGACCATGTTGATAGTGATCTAAAATAATTAAAGCCAGTCTTCTATTGGCTTAGAGAGTGTCCCTGAATCAGCTGACTTTTCCTGGACCTTATTTGGAAAACCAGCTCCAACTAGTGGATGGATGCAAATAAAAGAGTGGTTTGCTTGGTGCAAGGATAAAACTGTTCCTGATATTTACAAGCAAACAAAAGATGGAATTGTTGAAAGATAAAGTAGGATGTAAAGGGAAGTTCTAACTATCACCCCTACTTAATAACATAGGGTCAGAAAACAAAAGGGGCTCTTGAAAGAAAAGAACAAAATGGCAATCCCATTTGGGATGAGATCCATTCTATGTTAAATCCACTTACACCCCCTCACACCCACACCTACACACATAGCATAATTTCATATTTACAGAGCTGAAGAGATTCAGATGCAATATGTGAGCAACACCTAAAGGTATTAAAAACTGCTTTTAGGGTGATAAATACTTATACATATATGCTTCTTTCTTCTTGCATCCATATGTATTTATATACTTAGAGCCACATGGAGAGATCCCCTATACAATCATTCATACCTGAATCCTTTACAAAGAAAGGCTCTCTTAAATCTGTCTCTTGTGCCAGGAAGTATGCTAAATGCTTTGTGCATTATCTCATAATCCTCCCAACAGAGATTTGAGACAAATAATATCATCACTTCCATTTTATAGATGGGGAAATTGAGATTGAGAAAGTTTAAATAACTTGCCCAAAGTTTCACCCTTAGTAAATCGTGCAAATCTTTCTGGCTTTAAATGCTAACCTGTAATCACCATGCTATGCTACCCCTCCCAATCTAATTGGTGTTAATAATAAAAATACAGATATATTGCCTGCCCACAAAACAGGGAGTAACTGGTTGAGCTGAGATAGTGTAATATTGTGCATTTAAGAGAGAAGGAGTAGGTATATGGTATGTGGTTAAAGAGTCAAGTTTTAAACATTTAGGGAGCTAATATTGGGAGAAAAATAAGACTGAGACACACAGTCCCTTCCCAAGGGATAAATCCTTTCCATTTACTGTGACTCCCATGTTAAACAAATTCTATATTTAACGTAAACTCATAGTTCCATAGCTCAAACCTGCTTGGCTGCTAGAGTCCTTCTTAGGGCTCTGCTAGTCAGAAAGTGAGCAATACTGCCAGCAACAGCAAGGGAGTGCATGCTACAGCCTGCCAGATGTAGCTGCTGAAATCTAGCAGCAGATTTAGTATTTCCTGTAGAGGCTTTCTGAGAAGAAAAGTTCCCAGCTTGTTTGTATATGACGAGCTTATGTTTCCATGATGCCTTGAACCATGGCTTTTTAGGGGTCATTTCATTTCATAAACATTGTTCTGACTCTATAGGGAATCAGCTGCATTCACACAGTTGTGCTTATGGAAACAATAACATTTGATTTTTAAGTGGAAAATATATTGTTTATAATTAGCTTATAAAAGGGACTTTTCAGAGTCATGCAAAAGATTAGGGCAATGTTTGGTGCAATGTTCATCCATTTATTGAAGTGATGGGAACAAGGTAATGCTCGCTGATGAGATAAAGTTTTAAAAGCCTTGGAAATGTGGGAGGTCTTTATAAGAGTGAGGAAGGAACTCCATTTAACACAACACAGAGTATTAGCTGCTCACATCTGTCTGTAACTCAAGCAGAAATAGTGATGGAGTCTCTTAGAGCTAAGGATTGGTTCCCGATGGCCTCATTCCGAAGAGTTATATAAGCTTTGAGGAATAGCTTCAGTGTGATTGCACATGTGGTTCCTTTTTATGACGTCAGTTGAAGAGCTGATTCAACATTACTGAACCTTGGATTTTTGGCTCAATCATTTTTTTAAAGTTCAGAAGATATAATATTTCTTTATACCTAGCTTTAATGTATTTGTTACTTTAGCATTTTTAATGTATGGGGTCATGTGAAAAATACTTCACAATTTTACCTAGTGTTGATATACTGAGACATTATATATTTTTTATCAATGGCATTTACTGAAAGCTTTCTATATGTTAGACATAGGATATATTTTACTATTTGATATTTAATACATTTTATCTCTTTGCTTTGTTTATTGCTTTCTCCCTTTACTAGAGTGTAAGCCCCACAAGGGAGCGGAGTTTTATCTGTTTTACCTACTGCTAAATTCTAAGCACTATAATTGTGCCTAGCTCAGTTAGGTTTTCAATAAACGTGTTTCACATGACTGAACATGGACTATGCTAAGGGTTTTATAGGCATAGCTTTTTGAATCTTCATATCAACCCATCAAAGCATTAAACCATTAAAGCATGTTATGTTTCCATTTACATTTTACTGATGAGGAAAATGAAGCTTTGAGAATTTAAATAAATTTCTCAAGGCAATATAGCAGATAAATTGCAAAACCTGGGTCTGAGTATAAGACTGTGTCTAAACTTCATGTTCCTTACCTCTGGCTCATGCTTTCCCCCTGAGAAAATCTACATAAAGTCTGAGCCCATGTGACTAAAATATCTGGCCTTCTTCTGGATAAAGAAATTCCCAGTGGGTGGGTAGGGGGTTGTCATAGTTCCCAGAATTTTAGTTGTGCCTGTCATCATACTTTCATTGTGTTCCTGGGATGTATCACTTTCTTTGCCACCTATCAGGCTGTCACAAGTCTGGGAGAGAGGCCACCAGTTTGGAGTTTCTCCCTTATGTACCTGATAGACAGCAAAGCGCCTATGTGGAAGAAAGAACCAGACACATTGTGAAGCATTAAGAAACCATTCATAGCTCTGTCTTTGAATTTCTTCATCTGCCTGGGTATGTTTCATATTCTAGAAAATGCACATTTGTACAGAGTGTGTTTGTGGTTTCGTTTTAAAGGGGAATGAGAGAAGAAAAAGGATTGAAGAGAAAACAAGGTAAATAAAGACTATGAGTGCCTCCAACACCAGAGAGGAATAAAATTGTAAAAACAAACACTTACGCTGAACTATTCATAACTTATTCTCTGTCTAGAGCAGAAGAGAAGTTCACCATAACACTGGCAACACAAGGTTCAGGCAGTTCCTCCTAGCACCCTAGGGTCCTGGCCTTTCACCAGCCACTCGATGCTGTCATTCCAACCCACCCATTAGTGTGTCCTCTTGATCATTCTCCTCCACCTGTTGGCCTTTTGTTCATGGTTTTGCATCTCTTATAGCATAAATCTGAGAGATGATTCAGACACATACAAGACATAATTTGTGGTTTACAATTTTAAATAATGACATATAGCCACTAACCACCATGCTTTTCCTATACAGAAGATATGTGCCTAGGATTCTGCCAAAAATTACTGAAGAAGCTTCAGCAATGAAGAATTGATGGCCAGTACCCTAATATTCTCTTTGGAGGCCAAGACTTAACTTGAATATTATCCATCAACTTTTAGTCTATTCTATCTAAACTGACTAGTTAAATATTTTTTGTTGAGAGCAGTGATCTGAAAATGAGGTGTGTGGTAAGCGGTGGGGAGGATGAAAAGAGTAGACATAGGTTACTTTTTCCTTTCAATTTATATTCCCAGAGATCCTTAACACTTTGGTGGCAGTGTATGGTACAGAAACTGGGACTATTAGCACTAACTGCCCACTATACTTACCCAGGGAACTTTTAAAAAGTCCACATGCTCGGGCCCACCCCAAACCAATTAAGTCAGAATCTCTAGCAATGAGGTTTGGGCACTGAAATGTTTGTGGAAGCTCCCCAGGTGATTCTAACATGTGGCTAGGGCTGAGAGCCACTGGAGTGGAACAAGAACTTTCAGGCTTTAGAAGCTGATAGTCCTTTGTTTGAATTCCAGATATGCCACTTTTTGCCCTGGGTGACATTGGGAACATTTTTGAAGCTTTTCAAATTCATGTTCTTATCTTGTAAAATGGAGACAATTTGCCTTCATTTGTCAGAGGATCATTTTAAAGCTAAAATGAGAAAATGAGAAGATGAATGTGATATAGCTAGCACAGTGCCTAACATATAGTTGATATTTAATAAATTAGGGTCTTTATCACTATCATCATCATTATTAGGCTTGGAAAAGACCATCATTTCTATAAATAAACATTGCATAATACTAGAGCAGAGCAGGCACCCACTAGAGACCACTCCAGCCATCTGCTCTTTGTCAGATGGAATATTGTACTATGATTATTTCTACTGCTTTATCCAATCTATTTATGAACCCCTGAAAAGTGCTGCAAAGGTTAAAACTATCCTGATGGATTTCTAATAAAGGATAAAGAGTTCTCAGTGTTAAGACACTTCTTCCAACAACGAGATTTAGTTTATTCATTTTAACTTTGGTTCTACCATTCTTTTATTTGCATCCTTTCAATATGCTGAAAAATTTAAAGCATTTGTATGATTCTATTGTGGATTGCTCTTCATCTCTCTTTAGGAAAATCAAAAGCCAGTTTTGTACTCCTTTCAAAATAAATAAGAAGCCATATTGTGGTTTTGGTCTTTGATTAGCAACTGGCTCTTGAATCCATTGCTACAGATTCTACCCTCCTTTATGTAAATCAGGCATTTCATGAGCTACGGAATTGCAGAATGGATTTAACCCATCATTAAAATTGGTAAAAACATAGCATACAAAGTACTGTTCACTGTGAATGAAACTTGTTTGAATTACGAACAGTCTTGCACAAAATAAATGCTCATGTGACCGTTAAAGTGAAAGGTAATGGTTGACTGTTTCACAGAAACAAAATGATTTTCCTAACAATGTTTGTGTACTTTATAAAAATCTACGAATGTGTCAAGGAGACATTTCCATGTTCTAGTAAGGTAGCTACACTGTGACTGAAACAGATGACACTAACATTCTTACAGGCTCCACTCTTTGAATCATTCATGACTGTGCCTAATAAACCCAGTGGCTTAGCTATGTAGTGTCCACATCTGAAATAGCTCGCCAATGTTGTTTTCTTCAGTTACTAGCTTATTCTAATTTTTATTACCCTTTGCCACTTTTTATCTTTAGTTTCTGCATCTGCCAGTGTATCTCATATAATGAATCTAGGAAACTTTCTGGGTTCTTTCATTCCCCTATTCACAAATCTTTAATAACTACCTGCATTTCTAATTAAGTTTAAATCACGTAGGGCAAATAGAAAGAGTTCAATTTACTTGAATTTAGAGGCAGAGAGATCCAGGTTTGGGTCCTGGCTTTGTGGCTTTTGGGCTTTTAGCTGTGTAAATGTGAGTATATTATTTTTCTTCTCTAACGCTGTTTTGTCATATGTAAAATGAGAATAAAAATAAACACCTTAGTGTTCAACGAGCATTAAGCGAAATACTTCCGCACATTACCTAGTACAGTGTCTGTTTCCTAGTGAAAGCTCAATTAACATTTGTCACCTTCTCTGGCTCTTAATTCTAGAGCTGACCTGTATTTCCAGTTCCATCCCTCACAGGGCTGGCTGTCCCTCTGTCTTTTACATATCCTAATTTCCCTTTCCCACTATCACTGTATGCATATGTCTTCCATTCCCTTGCTTCTATGGCTTTACTCATCTGTATATTTATGTGGTTCTCTTTGCCACAGATGCTTTTTTCTTAGAGTCTAATCTGCTCTTCTTGTACTTTTCCTCAGAATTGCCAGTCAAATTTAATCTGCAACCTGCTACTCATAGCCCTTGTCCTACCTTCGCAATGGTCTTTCCATCCTGCCTTGGTTCCATTCCACATTGGTGTTTGCATCTACCTCCTCCACCTAATTACAAGACCCTCGAGTGCAGAGGTGGGGTCTTTCTTTTCTTTGTACCTGCCCATCTCCACCACACCTTCCTGAGGGCCCAGCAAGGTTTCTTAAAAAGGAAACACCCAAGAAGTTTAACGAGCATATTAATTATTTAATTCATTGTATGGCTAAAACATTGACATGTGTGAGGTGATAATGCTATTATTATTAATTATATAAGTGAAACATTAATCAAGTCCTTTGAGCTTAAGTAACTTTCCAGAGTAATGCCATGAATAAGAGCTCATATTTTGGGAGCTGTTATAAAAGCCCTGAATAAGCCCTGGAGACTAAGATATACCCAAAAAGCTCACAGCAACACAGCATGCAAAACACTAAGATTAAGGCAGCAGAAGAACAAAGCTGGGATGTTGAGATGCGGGCTAAAGTTCTCACGACTCAAGAGTATGGCTAATTTTAGGCTAGTTGGAGAAATCTCAGTCATGTTTATTCTGGCCTATAGAAGCCCGCCGAACAATATTCTCTTTCCTCCCACTGTTCCTATTGGCAAGTAGAGAAATAGAATAAATAGAGGAGGAGAGGACTGAATTCCAAGCTTAACACAAAGCAATAGTCCATCTGCCTCTATAGATTATATTAATTGTGCCTTTTTCTTTCTCTTGTTTATATATGTTTCAAACGTAATAGATCTATTCAAATAGTATATACCGATATTTAATGTGTTTCTCTGCAATATTTTAATTCAGTTAATGACCACCTCTGGTTTCTCCCTTTAATGAAATCTTTATAATTATTCAGTGTTTTCACCACTAATCTCAATTTTTTCCTGTATTTTTAATTTATGCTTAGCCGATAGGATGACCAGCCAGCCAAGTTTGCCAGGGATTGAGAGATTTTCTGTGACTTGAGGCTTTCAGTCTTAAAACAGGGACAGTCTCCGGGAAACTGGGAAGTTTAGCACCATGCTAAAGGATTTTTCATCATTCCAGAGAGGAATATAAGACTGTTCTTTTCCATAGTGTTTGCATTCTACTTGAAGAAATAAGATGCAAAAAGCCAAATGTAGAACCATTTAAGAGAGGAAGAACTCAAGCCTAAATGAGTGTGCAGAATATTAAGGGATGTAATATTTTAGATCTGGTTGTGGGAGGGTTATGACGAAGACACCTTCTTTGCAAAAGTGAGCCTACAGTGGGAATGCTCACACAGGACAGGGGCTTAGAAACTCAGGAGGAGAAGTGTGAGAGGCAAATAAGGAAAAGAGGAACTGTGAATGTGAAACAGCAAGAAATGCAGCACCCTGCTCCAGAGTTGGTAGCCGTCAACCAGGATGGTACAGAAATGCATGTTGTGAATACAAACCGAAATGAAGTCTGACAGTGGTAACTTTTGTCTGGCCTTTCAACATTTGCTTGAATAATTGACTGTTGGCTGCAATTAAGATTTACATCTGTTTGCTATACTTCCTCAAAAGGAGAATTTATGTGTCTCATGGAATAAACCAACATATTTATTACTTATGTTCACACATCTTTAAATGGGATGACTATTGTGCAGTAAGTCAGGGAGAGACAAGATCTATCATGAAATGTGTTGGGTGGTGAAATACTCTGTAGCAAAACCAAAATGCTAGATTAAAGAAGTTTCAGTAAAGAAAATAAATAACTACTCTTTTCACATAGAATTTACCTGTTATCTGATATTGGTAGCCCCAAATGTTTGGATTACAGGAAGCAACCTTGCCATTTGTTTTATTGCCTCTCTGCAAGTTATTTGCCTCCAATTTTAGCAGCTAAAGTATTTTTCTAATCCTTCTCAATTATCATACCTTTTGTATCATCGAGCTACTGAAATGAAAGAGGAAGTTACATGGGAATGACATTCCATCTTTCTTGAAGAACAATTTTCTTGTCAAAAATTCAAGAGGAAGAATGTGAGATGATTTTTTTCCCCTCTTCATTTGTTGCCAGTCTCTATTTAAAAGTCAGATGAACTGCATTTTCTCTGACTAGTTTGGCTTTAATATGAACTCTGTAAATATTCCATTTTCTTCTCATCACCCTTTTCCTCTCCTCAAAAGCAAGCACTTAAATAAAGAGGGAAATAAATAGGCCCTGCTGAGCAGAGCTCTTGGCCCCTAGAAAAAGCTCACCCCTTCAGAAGGAAATAAGATCCTTGGGTGAAATAGGTGAAGAAAATAAGGCAGCTGTTAAAACATTTAGTCTGTTTTTCTCTTCAACCCCTGCCGGTCCCCTGGCTTCCCTGCCCCCACCTCCACGTGATCTTTTCTGTCCTCCCGCTTATGTGCTGGAAAAGCAGGACCCTCAGCGTGGAGCAAGTCTATGAAGGAGAACGGTCCCCAGCCTCCACATCCTCACAGCCATCTTTCTCCTCTCCACCCTCCTCGCCACATTCCTGGAGGATAGGCAAAAGATTGATTGGATGATTTTTTGGCAGTTCTTTGCACAGCCTGCAGCCACAGCTTGGTTTAATTAGGGAATCAGCGTTTCTTTTATGTAGGTCACATCGGGTTTTGATTCCAGATCTCATATAGCTCTAACCTTTCTAAAAAGTCAGAAATGCATGTGCAATTGGTAGATTTTTTAAAAAGGTTTTTCATAATTCTCACCAGAGTTCTTTATGCCGGCATACCTGTGGTCTCTCTCTTTTCGTCTAATTATGATCTAAGGATGGCATTCTATGAAGCCTTTTTTTTTTTCCTATGAGGTTTCTGTTATCTGAAGCACAAAATATGCCCATATTATAAAATTATTAGTAGGGATCTGGGGCTGGGGGAGGGCTGATGGTTTCTTGCTTGTTTCTTTGTGCATTTTCACCTGAAAAATTAAATGGATTCCCTTTCTGTGGAATCTAATACTAAAGAATCTATTGGGGTGCGTATAAAAATATTTAGCCAGTTAATCTTCGAGATGTAATTAGAAATAAATACAAAGTAGTAAGAGAGATAGACTGGGCGTTATGAGGACACTTCATGAACTTAAACCCTATAATAAATATTCTCAGGTCATAGGTGGTCCATAGGAAACCTCGTCTAAAGAATTTATAATGAACAAAGTGTATTCCTTGGCAGGTAGCCATGTAAGACCCACTGATGATTACAGAATTCTAAATGATTAATATGGATCTTGATATTACTTTTGAAAAAAATTCTAAACTAACACTACTTGCATTTCAGAAATTTGTTATAAGTAGGACGTGATTCTAATTTAAATTGTTCTTCAGGTATTACATTTTATTTTTATATTTGCTTACGGAAATTTCAAAATCTCAGCAGTCAAATAAAACATAAATACTACATATTGAAACATTAAAGAGTAAGACAGCCACCTTCACCGTCATCTCCAAAAACACATATTCAGAGTATCTGTCCATATAGGCTAATGCATACTAAGTGACTAATGTGACAGCGTGTAATCTGCTGTCCACACATAATTAATTATGCTACTCAGTGAGTGTCATGCAAACAAGTGAACATTGCAAGCTCTCAGGAGTGTGAAGCAGTGTCCTGTTTACATTGCCTGGATGGGTAAATGAAGAGAGGTGTGAAACACTGAAATGAAATATCAAGAGCCATTTCAAGTTGTGCACCTTTCAAAATGTTAAGAGGGGCTATTAATCCCTCAAAGGCTGTAGGTTCAATCAATTTCAAATAGTTAAAAGCAGCTGGAAGGAGATGTCCATCAAAGAAGGAGATGTCTCATCTGTTGGAAGAATTCACAGACTCGGGCTCATTATTTTCAGAATGAAAAGGGAACTGCAGCTGTCTGTTCTGATGCATATGATTAAACTGTTCAACCAAAGGTTAGAAAGAGATTGAGGAATCTTTGGTTGAGTTTCGCAGTCAGTGGTTTCAGTGCGTGTACTGACTTTCCAAACGTCTTATTGCTCAGGAAGTATCACAATAATAGGACTTGCCGTGAGATCTCTGGAATGTTCATTGTTGGAACCACATCACTGAGACGGCCTGTCTCAGGATATTTTACTTTTCTTCCCCTTGCCTGTGACTCTCACACCCATGAATAATGTCCAAGAAGAATAAAATGAAATCATTATGGTTTCAGATTGCCAAAGGCAGAAATCTCACCCTCACCTTTCAAAGAACTTAGTGCTGATACCAAAAACACAGAAAAGGTGGAGTTTGTATACCTCCAAATCAAATTTAAGTCACCACTTTTGACTGCTATCTTAAGTCCTTTAGGCAAAGGTTTCTTGACATAGCTTTTTTTATCACTTCTGTTTTCACTAATTCATTCTGTAGTATATAGAGGTTCATATTTTTGTTATGGCTGGAGTTAAACCACAGACCCTCTCAAATTTGCAATTGGTGATAGCTCATTAAAAAAAAAAAAAATCTACAGTGTATTCTACAGAGCTGCAATGCCCCCTCCTGTCTGCTCTGTCTGGGATAGAGAAACTCACTTGGGTTTATGGAGTCGACTGTGAAGAGTAGAAACTGTGTCTACTACACTTTTCTCTGCCACCATTCTGCTACACACATAAAGGGCTGTAAAAGCTATATCTGCCAGTAGCGAAATTGATTGTACAAATTCTATTTCTCATTTGGCCTCCTATAATATACAGGAAATAAAACATAACAATTAAGGTTGCTGCCATTTTTATTAAATTGTTAAGCTCAGTTATCTTTGTGGCTAAGAATATGGGTTAGTAACATCTTGTTTACTCTGACATGTAGATAATCTTAACATATGTATACCTAAACAGCAACAAATCTTTTTCAGCCATTAAAATTTTGATGGAAATGAATTGGAGTTACCTGATCTATCTTTCTATCTTCAATAGGACTTCATTTATTCTTCATCTTATAAAGCCCATGAAATAATTTATAAAATATATTCAACATAGATTATATCTTAACTCCTAAAAACTTTTCAAAAAGAATTGATGAGACCCTTAGCCAGGACTAATTGAAGGAAAAAATATCCCTGGTCCGATCTGTCTGTATCCTTTTTTTCACCATTGGTTTGATGTTGCTTACTGTTTTTTCACATCCCTTATCATTCACGCCCTCACAAGGTCTGGTTGTTTCCCCAGGCAAGGCTTTTAATGAAAGTGCAGAAGATTCTCAGGACCTCTCCTGTATTTCTTCAAAGTTCAGATTTTCCATGGCGTCTTCATCAATGATATTTTTAAAACGGCTTTACACGTTTCCAACATATTCTGAAAAGTAGTTCAAGTTCTTATTGCGCAAAAGGAATATAATTAGTCTTTTCTTAAGAATTGCAGGTGTGTGTTTTGTATATGTATATGTATGAGCATGGATATGGTGTGTCTGTGTATGAATATGAATTGTGGTTCAAAGATGGAAAGAATTTACAAATGCAGGCTTTGTGTTGGGAAGAGAAAAGCTTTTTCTGTGAGGCACAATGTTGGGGCTAAAAAACATAATTTTCCTCCCACCTTCTAAGTTCTTCTAGCTGGGCTAATAATCAAATTAACAGAGAGAAATTAATTTATATGCCATTATGGACAAAGGAGAAAGGGGGGCACAGGTCTGAGATTTCAAAAGAAATAAGCAATTTACAGGTAGTTGGAGAAGAGTAGAACATACATGGTAGGCAAATTGTTGCTAGGCAACTCAGAAACAATGGGACACAGGGTGTGATCTAGTGAACAGGTTCCTGCTTGGAGCATTTCTGCCTACCACATCAAGGCGACCAGGCTAAGATTCCCTCCTGAGCTGGTCTTTCTATCTGAATCTGTTAGACAGGAAAGCGAGAAGCTCAAAGGTTCTTTCTGAGGCTTTTGTTTCTTAATAACCAGCTTAAAATCAATATCAGAAAAGGTAGTTTTAGAGTGGCAAAACTTGTTCCCCTTCTTTAATCCCCCCAAATTCTTCCTCATTATCTAAAAATAACAAATGCTAAAACTTCCTAAATACCAATATTAACTTCTCACATTTTAGATTATTACGCACCTTTAATTGTGTTGCAGAAAAGGTAGTTTTAGGGTGGCAAAACTTGTTCCCCTTCTTTAATCCCCCCAAATTCTTCCTCATTATCTAAAAATAACAAATGCTAAAACTTCCTAAATACCAATATTAACTTCTCACATTTTAGATTATTACGCACCTTTAATTGTGTTGGTGAAAATGATGATTAGGTTGAACCACTTTTAACCTACAAAATGAGCTAATTGATTCTTTTATAGATTCGTTTCAAATCAAGTTAGGTATAGAGTGTCCAAGTTACAGCTTCAGTTATGGGTTTTGGGGATGCAACTTAAAGCTTTCCTCTGGATACAGAAAAATGTGCAACGTGTGGAGATCAGAGCACAGAAGGTAAGGCATGCTTCATAGTTTCTTTTCATATCACACATTTTAGGGCCTCTATAATATTAGTGAATCTTAGTGCCACTTGGCAGGTAGCAGAATCAAATTGAAAACATTGCAAATAGAAAGAGACGACCTGTTGATACCATATTTTCTTTAGCTTCTTTATTTGATAACCACTGATATTATTATAACCTAGACATGAAACAGTAAATACTCTTCTTTGGCTTACTGTATATCCATAAAAGGCTTTTTTGTTGAGTAGGGCCTCTGGAGGACGCCTATAATATTGAGATGACTATGTTCTGATACCACTGATGACTTAGCTATATCTCCAGCTGGCTAAGAGATCTTTGGAAAAGTCGTTAATTCCTGTCAAACTTTCCCTTTGGTTTTCTAACTTGTACTCAATCAGAAATAATGACTTATGATTCTTTAGCATCTGGCGGTAGAATTCCTTAAGATGCCTTAGTAACTGAATCTTAACCTAGAAAGTTGTAACTTTTGTGACTCATGATGAGGCTGAACCCAAAGTTGAAACTGTAAGTGAGAGAGCTTGATAAATATTTAAACATCTATCTGACTCTGTGATAATATTGTTTTTAGAAGAAAGAAATTTTAGCTTGCTCTACTTTTATAGTGTTCCTAATGGCTTACATCAGGCAGGTACAGTCATTCATACCATATCTACTATGCGGGGGTAACTCTCAGGCAGTCAAATTTAGAATACTTAAGGCACAAAGGTACAAAGTGGGAAAAGTGACACTTTGAAATGAATAAAGAGTGTAACAGTGAATGTACTTGCTCTGTCATATTTAAGGTCTTAATCACCAGCGATCCTTTAGGAAATTCTGTACAAGGGAAGGGATAAAATAGGTAAAGAAGAAAACTAACTAGAAAAGAAAGAGTTCAAACACAAATTATACCAACTATATTCAACGTCAAAATAAGCTATTTCCACGGTGGTTGTGGAGGGGTAACATACCTACTTTCAAGATACTTGTCATTCTTTAAAATATATTTTCACTTCTAATTAACTGCTTTTGAAAACTGCATTTGCTTAAGTTATTACCTCATCCTCCTGGAGATTGTAATTTTTAATTTTTGAAATAGTCTAAAAATATCGTAATACGTGCAAAATGGTGAAAAGTAAATGTTTTATAGCAATTCCAGGGTGCTGGGAAGTATGCTATGAGCCTTCCAAGTGTTCCATATAGCTCTCCCAGGAGGTGGGTGCTACGATTGTATTAGAGATGAGACAATGAGTCACCATGAGTGGTCCTTGGATTTGAACATGTCTGTTTAATGGCAGAAACCAAAGTTCTAGGTCAGAGGCTTTGCTGCCCTAGAAATCATTTGGTGATATGATGCATATGATTCGAATACAGGGGCTATTTCTAACCTTTATAAGATCATCTGTTGGAGTACTAGAAAAAAAATATCCCAAGTCATTATTTATTCTGAAATGCTTTGTTAAACTAACTGGTAACTTCTTGTTACCATATTTTGGATAATCAGTCATTCAATTAGTCAGTCAAAAAATAATTATTGACTATCCACTTTTTCCTTTCTTGATTGATCACTTTCCTCCTATAGTCTTGATGAAAGCAATCTAGAACTTTAGTGATTGTAATCATCATAAAAAATCATCATAAACATAAGAAACTCAAGTTGCCCACCTCTTTTGGCAACTCCTGGAGGTGGAACATAACTTCCCTTTCCTTACGTGTGGTCTGTGCATAGTGACTTCCTTCCAAAGAGCATGTTAAGGAAAGAGAGTGACTTTATGGTGAAGAATCCTGACAGACACCAATTCAGCCAGGTGATCAAGGTCAACATCAGTGATAAGTCATACCGATAGTACCCTTGATATGATATGATGAAAATGGCACTCTACCTCGTGCTTTTCCTCTGAAAAATACATCACCCCAGACTAATTGTGAGAAAAATATCAGAAAAACCTCAACTGAGGTTTTCTGAAAAAACTCAAATTGAAAAACCACCAAACAACTGACTAGTACGCCTCAAAAAACAAGGAAAACAAACAAGGAAAGTATGCAAAACTGTCACAGTCAAGAAGAGCCTAAGGAGATATTATGACTGAATGTAATGTGTCACATTCAGGACATTAGGTAAAAACTACGGAAATCTAAATAAAGTACGGACTTTAGTTAATAGTAACGTGACAATATTGGTTCATTAATTGTGACCAATGTCCCATAATAATGTAAGAAGTTAATAATAGGGGGAAGTAGAAGTAGGTATATGGGAACTCTCTCTACTATCTTGACATTTTTTCCTATAAAAACCGAAAACTTATAAAATGTTAATTAAAACAAAAAAGTACTTGAAAAAATACTAACACTCGTTTAAATATCTTTTGATTTTGGAGACGGCACAGTCATGTATTTCTTTAATTTCTTTTCGAATGTGATAACTTCATTGGAAAGCTTGAAGAAAAAATTTGCTTATTCATTCACTCTTAACAAGCATTATTGAATATATTAATATTAATAATAATAGCTAACTTTTATTATCTATTTATTATTTCTCAGACAATGTATTCAAAACTTGGCTTTATATTATCTAATTTAGTTCATACATCAACATTTTGAATTAGCTGTTATTATTGTCCTTATTTTACAGATGAGGAAACTGAAGCTTAGAGAAGCTAAACATCTCGTCAAAGGTTGTTTGGCTACCTTGTAGAGCCAAGGTGTGTCTATAAGCAGCCTGTCTGCACTCTCCATGCTTTTAGACACTTTCTCAGGTAGGGTTGCATTCAGCTGCATATAACAAAAACCCAACTACAATTCTTGGGTTTTATTTTTCTCATGTAAAAAATACCCGGGGCTTGTGCAGCTAATTTAGGAAATAATCAAGGACTCAGACTCCTAGATTTCCCCTCCTTCATCTTGAGTGTGTGGCTTTTTCTCTTATAATCCAGCCTCAGATATGTATTCTAGGATAAATGAAGGTAGTCATAAAAGAGAAAGGTGTTGCAAATATCAGAAAAGCAAAATGTCTTCCAAATTTCCAGCAGTCTTCTGTTAATATGTTTTCGTCAGAATGCTGTCATCTAGCTTGTAAGGGGGACTGGAGATTTTGTTCAACATATTTTTTAAAAATTTAAAATAAAAATTTTAAGACAGACTTGCTTTTCTAGAATATTTGCCACAGTCATTGAGCTCTGCTAGGCTACTGGGATACAAATCTACTCAGGGCACAGTTTCTACTCTTAAATCACTCATAGTTAACTAGAACAGACAATTTTATAGGCCACGCAGAATTACAGAGATAGTCACAGGGAAGAAGGAATGGCAGTGAACAGCTTGAGAAAAGTAGAGAGGTCTTCCTGGAGGAAGAGGCATCTGAACTTAGAATAAAAAGATGAATAAAATGCATGCAAAGAAAGGGGAAAGTTATTTCAGAGATTGAGATGAAAACACATGGTGCATGTTAGGGACCAAAAGCAACTTTGCATTGAGGACGCTCTGTATTTGTCCCCTCTGATGCACATCTCCAGACTACACTGGTAATTCTCTTCTTCTTTCCACTTCCTTCATTGCTCCTCCTCACCTGTTAGGTCTCAGTGTAAGTGCCTTCTTGGGGAGACTTCTCCTATTGCCCCACCTAAAAGTACATGCCTCCAACCCTGCCCCACTGTCAATCTCTAATTTAGCTGTTGTTTATCTCTTTCTTAATACCTCTGTACTAGGTATATAGTAAGCAATCAACAAATATTTGTAGAATAGCAGAAGTGATATTATTTAATTTAATTTTAGCGGTATGAATCTCAAATTATTTTTTTCTGGGTATAATTTCATTCATGCCCATGAAATACTTAATCTTTGATTATTCCTCACATTAATCTTATAATTTTTTTTCTCTCCTGAGAATTGTTTTTATAGTTTGATTTATTAAGAACTAAGGGCATTGAAGTAGGGATCATGTCTGATATATCCCTAGATTCTTCAAAGTATTTAATATAATGTTTGCCCATGGTAGATGAACAATTTTTATTGTTATTGATGCACATGTAATATAAAACAAAGATTCATGAAAATATATTAAATGTAACCATTTCTATTGTGAAAAGAATTGGAATGTTCATTTCTACCATTACTTAAAACTTTTCTGGTCCTATTTATCAGTAGATCAGTTGGTGTTTTGGGAAGTTCAAATGAATTGTAGCTACTATTGATTGCTGTGACACAGTAGAATGGAATGCATGACATATCATTTTATGAATCAGATTTCTGTATGATCACAGAGAAATGTTTATATAGTTCCTCTGCCTGCTGAGAACCCATCAACTGCTAAGAGTTATAATAAGAAAAATAAATTTATTTCTTAGAAATTCTGAAACAGTTGAATGTGATCTGTAGAAATTTTTTCTTATTGGATACTCTTCATTTATACCGGCATAGCAAGTTTCCCAATAGTTTTTATTCTTTATTTATGATGCTTTTTCTGCCTTTACCTCATGCTGCATTACAAGTAATCTTGTTTTGAAATGCAGTATGACAAGGAGCCATGAGACCAGACCCTTGAAGTAGTCCTTTCCAGGAAGAAATCAGAACTCCTGTGAGGGGATCAGGACCTCATGTAAAGTTGTCAGAGCTGAAAATGTTATCTGGAGAAAACAAAATGCTTAAAAAGAGATGGGAGAGATAATCCAGGAGGGAACATGCATAATGGAGAGAGGAGCACAAGACTATAGCTGATTTATTGCCCAAAAGTTAACATGAAGAGATCCCAGAGAAAGGCCTAGATATAAATAAGCTTTGCCATAAGAATCAGAAAAATAAAAACTAGCCATGACAGCTGTGCAGCTTTATTCAATAAATATAGTATAAAATCATACAAGTATAGAGTTAACCTCTCAAGATTAAAACAGTTAAACATTTCAGTGGAGAAGGTTGCAGATTGAGATTCTATCAATAGAACCTCACATAGGAAATAAATCCAGGCTAAACAAATCATAACCTATGCTCTTTCTTCCTGAGAGCTTCTCCCTGATTCTGTCTATTGTCTTTCCATAAGGTTCCTCTAGCGAGGACTGGGCACAATACCTCTGTCCAGGGCTGTTACATAAAACTGCTCAGAGTCATGAGATCTATCATATCTTCTGCTTCAAGCATCATCACCTTTTCCTGTCACAGGTTCTCACTGTCTCCGTTTCTTCTTCCTCAATGGTATGCAATTGTAGGTTTGAGGAAAAATTATGAGCTACCATCTTTTAATAAAAAGGTGGCATTGATAGCTTTGAATGTGAACGCTTTCTCAGGGATCCAAGCTTTTTATTTTGGACATCTTTTTTCCCACAAATCAGAAAGAATCAGCCATCTTATCCCTAGTTTCTAATGCTTAATGCATCTTATAGGATTACCTCACAAAGTTCAATATACTTGAGTAGCAGCCTCCACAAATAGTAGATAAACTGTCAATCATGGTTGGAAGTCAGGTTCCTTAGACTTTGGTAGAGATATTTTACAAAGCGTATGGCAGAAGTTGACATAATGGTTGGAGTATGCTAGATTTTATGGGTGTTAACCACAAGTAGAATTAGTCTTGCCCATGGGATGGGGGAAAAGTTGAAGATTAAATTCACGATGATGGTATTTCAAGAACATTCAAGGTAGAGGAGGGTTTGAGAGATGCTCAGAACATAGGTATTATAGGTGTTACTTCTGGGGTAGCACTATCTGGAGGAAAAGATACTTAAACTGAAATCTGAAGAATAAATAGGAGTTAACCAGATTAAAGGGATGGTGGGAAATTTGAGATGGATAGAGGACATTCCAGGCAGAGTGTGTTCACAGGTTGAGAAGTCTGTGGCATGTCTGGCAGAACTGCAAGTTATCGGTATGGCTGGGTTACAGTACTGAATGGAAGATATGCAGAGATGAGGATAGCAACATAAACAAGGTGATATTGTGAAAATAACCCGTGAAAAGATTTGAAGGGTTATGTAAAGAGATTTAGAGTTCATTTGAAAGCAGTGGGGACTCCTTGAGGCTGTTAACCAAGAAAGTTTTGTAATCAGAGAGATGTTTGGAAAGATTCCTCTGTTGTGTAGAGAATAGTGTGGAAACCTACAAGGACAAAGGGCCCGGGGAGTGGTCAGGAAGATCTTAGAGAAATACAGGCAAAAAGAATGGTGACCTGAACTTGATCAGTGTCTTGGTTATCTATTGTTGCATAACAATTCCCCCTCCTCTGCAAATAAAACAAAATAACAGTGGATAAAACAGCAACATAAAATAGCAAATGATTACAGTTGCGGTCAGTAAGGAATTTGCAATGGGAACAGGGGGATAAAATGCTTGCATGGCTCACTGAACCCTCTGTCTGGGGGTTTGCTCTTACTGCTGGGGCAGGAATGTCCAAAAAATATCTCCTTACTTGACTTCCTTACATTTATATGCACAAGGAAGAATGACCATCTTCTTTAATCTGCATTCTCATAGTATACATCCTTTTATTATAGAACTCATCTTATTGATTGCATTTTATATATAGAATGATATGTGTAAATCAAATATTACTATGCTGTTTCCCCTTTATCATTGTTAATATAGTATCTAAAAGTTATTCGATATATATTTTGCTTCAATTGAATTTGAAAGTTACAAAATAAAGAGGTGGAATGATTTTTATGTAAATATTTCAGTATCCAACAATAACAATTAAATTGGCCTCATTGTTTAATTGTAATCAGGATATCAGTCTAGTATACTACAGAGGTAAAATCTCTCAATCTTTTCATATATAAAAACTAATGTTCTTTTGATAACAAGTGATAAGAAGATTCTCCAGCATCAATGTGCCAATCTAGGGAAGTCAAATTTTATGCTTAATTATCAAAGCAACTGAATTTGTCCCTGTTAATATTTATTGTTTCTTTTAATGACCTCGATTCTACCTTTTTATTTATTTTAATGAACCATATGGTAAATATACCCTAACTCATGTGTCTTTTGGAAGGATGTGAGATATAAGAAGTAAATATATGAATAAACCCATATGAATGTTTATATCATCAGCTAGAGAGATATTTATGCCTCTTAACATCAAAAAGTTTATTTTTTAGTTGATTTATTAAGGGAACACCGTTTGTAGCTCCTTTCCACACATTTGCCTTCATTTAGTGGTCTAGAATAGAAAGATTGTAACACAGCAATGCAATTTTTAATGACATTAAATGTGGTGGCTTGGCAAGCAACTATAAGAATAGAGAAACTACGTGAATGAGGCTAAAAAATTTAGCCTCAAAAGAGAAAGCTAGATTCAAGCAGGAATGAAATGCAGATTAAGACATCTGGAGAGAGGTATTAAATGCAGACATTCAGGAGGCAGGTAAAAGCATAAAGGCTCTGAGAAAGCAATGCTGAGGTAATAGCACATCAACTATTTCATTATGTAGTGGCAACATAATGACTAATTCACTTTGTGTCTCCAATTTTGAATCCCTCTACAGAAAAGTAATAGATTATGTTTCTCTTAGAAGAACTTTAGTATTCCAGAAGCTTCAATGGAATGCCACATAATTACCAGAATGAGGAAACTGCCTAGTATTATGTTACAAGGTCTCCACCTTGCTTCTCCCATTTATTTCACACTAAGGTCTCTATCAAGGGAGACACTAATGTGATGAATAAGAAAAGCATTCATTTATAGAGTCACACAGAACTCAACGACCTTCATTAACTTTGGGATTCTCATTCTCTATGTATTTATAAACATCACATTGTAAGATAAGTATTGTTTTTATGTCCCACACTTGATTATAAAGGGAGGACTGACTGTCCCATATTAATTTTATAAACTTTATTATTGTGAAATTTTTGAAACACATATAAAAGCATAGAAAATTAATTTGAAGGACTTTCATGTACTTATTATCTAGCTTATGAACTCGTCCAATCTTGTTTCTTCTATATACTCACTTAGTCCTCTCACATTCTAGGTAATGTTGAAGTATATCCCATATATCTGAATAGTATACAGAGCTAAAAGATATATATTTATATACTACACACACACACACACACACACACACACACACACACACATACACACACTCCTAACAGCATTACAACTATATCATTACCATTCCTAAAACATTATCAATACTTCCTTAATAGCATTATATTCATATTTATATCTTCAATGCCCAGCCTGATCCGTACATAGTAGTGCTCAGTGAATGTCTATATGAATGGATGAGTGAAACTTATTCCCACTATTCAACTTGTTGATTCAAGAACAAAATATCATTACTTCCAGTTATTGCTACTCCTCTTTATCTCTCAAAACCATTCCCAAGGGTCTCTTTTTTGTGTGTGAAAATGCCATAATATTCCTAAGTAAAACTTATTAGTTCTAACTTCATTCCACCCCTGTAAATTCTGAATGTTTTGAGCACTGACAGTGTACTAGGAACGGTGCTAAATGTTTAACATAGATAAATATGTTTCAGATTCAGTTTGATTCTAAAGTTTATGCTTTTTGACATTTTAATTTATCTTTGTACTGAACTTACTAGCAAAGTACCTAATACCTAGTAGAAACTCAAAAAAAGTCTTGAAGGAGGAAAGAATAAAAGAAGCAAGAGAGGGAGGGAGGAAGGAAAGAAGGAAAGGAAGGGAGATGAAATAGAAAGGGGGAAAAAAGAAAGAAAGGAAGGAAGAAAAGAAGGAAAGAAGGAAGAAAAGAAGGAGAGAAAGAAGGAAGAAGAAATGTAAGGGAGGGAAGGAAGGAGGAAGGTGTGTGTTATTGAAACTGCCTGAGACAGTTATACAGCTCTATATAGTTTCAAAAATGTGTTTTCATTCATTTTATTTGATTTTCTTAATACCCTTTGGGGTAGATATGACGCCATCTTGAATATCTAGAGAGATGTTGAGATTTGTTGAAACTGGCAGAACTGGCTCTGCATCCACAGTCTTCTGACTTCACATCTTATTTTTTTCAGAAACTGAAAAGTCAAGAATATCTGTCTATTGATATGACTGGGATCCCATCGGAAAGAACTATGTGGCTCTTGTCCAGAATATAATGCTTTAGATCAGGGGTCCTGCAAAGCTTTTTGAAGAGAAGCGGAATGGTTGAGCAATTGAAGCCTCAGAATGACCAAGATTGATGGTTTGGTACAAGGTGGTGGGAGAGTGTCTACAGTTGGGGAGACCATAAATGTGATGTGGAGAATGTAGAGGTGGGGTATCGACTAGACAGCATTCAACCTCACCTCTCTCCTTTGCATTCTGTAAGCTGCCTAAAACCATGGCCCTGGAATCAGTCATAAAAATACTGCCAGCAAAAAACTACCTCTTACAAGGTGGTCTCAGTTGCAAGGTGGTTCCATGTGGTAATTTATTATGTCTAAGCTATGACCCATCTAATGTAACACCCCAGCCTCACCCTGTAAATCTCTCTAAGAGCTCTCTTTGATTCTTTATAGCTTTTGCCACACTTTGTACTCAATATTTAAACAGTTTCCATTAATTGTCACCACAATTAGATGATAAACTCCACATGACAAGAACCACATCTGTTTTGTTTATCACCATATATATCACACATACTAGTTCCTGAAACATAATAATTATGTAATAAATATATGATGACTAAATGAATGAATGAGTGAATGACTAAAGCATGTGCCATTTTTTTTGTAACTTAGAGAGTATTAATACCACTTCTCAAAGTGTGAAAATGTGACTATATGAACATGTTGCACTTACAATTGTCCATTTTCAGTTACTTGACTATTTACTGCATATTGACTTTGTGTATTATTTTATATTTTATTTTTATAACTTAGGTATAAATTAATATTAGAGTAAATATTAATTAAGGAAGAAGTAGAGGAATATAAAAGCAGCCCAAGGGGCAACTGCACATAAGAAATGTAGATTATTATTCTTAGTCATAAAACTTCTGAAGAAATCTTAGAACCTATGTAATCCAATTCTTCTTTTTCCATCATTTTAGAAATTAAGCTAAAGGTTTTACACAAGATCACAGTTAAGGTAGTGAAATGGACCTGATTGAGGGTTCTTCCCTTTTAACCTGGTAACTTTCCCTTAATTCGTCCTGCCTCACGTTGTCACAATCAATTCAGCTTTAAAATTTCTTGGTTTATGGTCGCTGAAAATTTAACAATATATTTCCAAGTGTAACATTTAACCTAACCTCACTTTTCCAGACAAGTATTCAATGCAAGTTCCAACTCAGTAAAGGAGGTAAAACATGAGCGTTTCTTCTGAGCACCATTTAAACCCACCATTTGAAATCATGCGCAATAAACCATTTATTCATGAGTACGATCCTTCTGGTGTCCAATTTCTCACATATGTGATTATATTTCAAAAATACAACTTGAACTATTTTCATGGTAATGTAACATTTCAATATTGTGAATGTTTCAAAAACAAAGGAAAAATGCTGTGTTGGACCATTTGAGGATTCACACATATATCTGGGTTGCAGATCTAATTTCTGAAATATTTCATTATTGTAATAGACACTCCAAATTAGCAAGTATTTTTCTGTGGGAGAAAATCAAAGCCATATCAGTTAGCACTAATGAGAAAGGAACTCAAAATAGCTTGACAATTAAATAATTCAAATGTTATGTAAAAGCCAAATTTATTTAAAACTAATTTTCCCCAATAACTTACTATACTTTTCATTTTATAAAACATCCTACAAATGATTTCATGGGACTTCACTCCTATGCCTTAATACTTAGGAATAAAATATTGTGCCCAAGTAAGGTATAAGAAAGGATTATGTCATTTAATCTAAGAACTTTAATGATTAAAATAAATATTTTAGATTTTTCTTTACAGGTTCATTCTTTCCTTGTTAATAAATCATGTCCTTTAGGGAGACATATATTAATTCTTTAAGTTTACTAGTTGATTACTACTTCAAGTCACTTATTCTAGCCATGTCTACTAAAGTTTGCATTTTTATTGCAACAAGGTAGATTAAAGGACATGAAGATGAGCTAATTAAAGCATTTACTATCTGTTTCAGTAGCCCTCATAATCTTAGCTGAAGCTCTTGGAACTCTGGTAAGAAAAAAAAAAAAGGAAGATAAAGAGAAGTTTTTATGTTACACAGAGTTCATAGATTCTCCTGTTGGAGGTGATCTCAGAAATCTCTTCTTCCTGAATCTCCTTTACACATTTTTCAATGAATGTTTGCCTCTACTTTAATTCTTTTTGTGAAGACAATTCACCTCACAAAGCCCCATCTTTCATTATCTGTTAGCTTTCACTGTTAGGGTATTTTTTCCCTATATTTTCCAAATGTCAAAGTTCTGTTCTCCGGGACCCCACAGCAGAAGCCATTCCCCTTTTTTATCTGACAGCCTGTCGTGTATATGAAGACTGTTGGCATAACCTTTAGACATGGTTTTATACGTGACCTCATAGGCGATTCTTTAAAGGATTTGCCATTACAGGCAGGGGTGGCGAGGTGAAGAGAGTTGCTGATGATTTGAAGGTGCTTTGGGACCTGGTTGCTATCAGGTTAGAGGCAGTGGGTAAAGAAGAGGGTGGTGCTGCCAGGCATGGGACCCTGGCGCATCATCCCTGAACTATACCCCTGTGTCCTGTTCTCTCTGGATTCTCTCTTGTTCCATTTGTAGACAAAGTGGGTGCACGTGAATCTCTGAGAAATGGAAAAACAAATACTCCGATAGCCTCAGAATTGGATTAAGAAGGGCTGGCAAGAGGGAGAAAGGAGAATAATGGAAGGAAGAAGTGAGTGGAACTTAAGGGAGAGAATCTATCCTATAACAGAATTGAATGAATACAGCCCACTATTAGCTAAATAATTGGAATCAGATTAATTTAAGTGGTTTATATTGAAGATTGATCATTTTCAATACACAGATGTTTCAACAAAGCAAACTTAACTGCTTCAACTACATTTTCTTGCCTGTGTTACTATATCAAGTCATTCATTTGAGAAACATTGGCGAGACACTTAGAAGAAATATTTTGCCATTTCAGGTGAAGGTAAGGAGACATTTTTAAAAAATGAATACACTGGCACCTCTGCTCTTGAGGTGCTCACAGTCTATTTTGGGCAGCCAATAGAGATAGATGAATTATAATATCATGGGGTAATAATATTACAGAGATATGAAAAAAGCACTGTGGGAGCAGAGAGACCAGTGCAAAGCATTTTTCCAACAGTGCCAAAGAAGTTTCACTGGGAACCTAACATTATAATACTGTTCTCAGTATTAAGTGATGGATTGCAGTTTATTAAATTAAAAAATGGGGTGGGAGGAAGTTTTTAGGAAGTGTGGTGGTGGGGGCAGGGGGAACTTATGCATGGGCAGCACTATGAAAAAATCTGGTGTGTCCAAGACCCAAGAAAAATCTGGTGAGGCAGGAGAGGGAGAAGGGAAAGATGATTAGAACGGTAAGGTCAAATGATTTGCGAAGAGCTTTGCTTGCCAAAGTAAAAAGTTGGAATCTTTATTCAATAACCTACAAGAAATGAGAGGTTTTGGAGGTTTTAAATTTGGGAGTGAGATGATCAGCTTTATTTTCTAAATTAAAAAAAAAATTAATGAAGATTTCTTTGGAAACAATGTAAGAAATTTAAGTGGAAAAAAATCAAACTATTGTAACAGGTCTGGGGAGACGATGCAAGTTTGAATTGAAAAGCAGTGGCAGAAAAAATGGAAAAAGAATAGATTTCAAGAATCATTCTGAGACATAACTTAGATTTGGTGTCCATCTGGATATGATGGTGATAAGAAAGAAAGATAAATGAGCTTGTTCAGGCTTCTCAATGGGAGACTGTGTAGAGGGTTGCAGTCTTATGGTTAAGATTATAAGAAGCTAAAGTTTTTTAAGAAATTACGTATGAGGTATCTATGTATATCCAGGTATGTATATGGGTGTGTTTCCTTCTGGGTCCATGGGAGGACTCTGACAGTTCACTGGGCAGGTCCTTGGGTGGGCAAGATTGGTCCCAGGCTTGCAGCTGAGAGGAGCTAGAACTGAGTCACAGGAGTGTTTCAAAATCCACAGCTGGACGGAGGTTAGTGGGCCTGCCTTCAGAAGCATAGCCGGGTGTATCTCCCACCAGTTTCCTGGCCAGACTGGACTGCTTCTGGTTTGAAGCTGAGAGGGGCTGCAGCTGTATCACTGAACCACTTTAGGATCCACAGTCAGACCAGGGTTGGTGGACTGCCTCTGGCAACACTGATGGGCATTTCTCCCTACCGGGGTCTGGGCAGGCATGACTGCTTCTGGACCATGGCTTTGATGGGTGGAGTCAGAGTATGGGGTTACTCCAAGATCTGCAGCTGGATGATGTTGGTGAACTTGCCCCACAGTCTTGGATGGGCATGTCTCCCTCCGGGTTCCTGGGTGGTTAGGAGTGGCAGTTAAATGGGGCTGAAGCCAGGTAGGTCATCTGCTGCTTCAGGGTCCTCCGCCTGGACTGAGATCAGTGGGCACAGGTGGTTGTGACTCCTCCCAGGTCCCTTGGTGGAAGGTGCTGATGGCAGGAGCAAGGTGAAACAGGGCTATATTCAAGTCCAGAAAGGGACAGGGCTGTTTCTGGGTCTGTAACCAGGACCAGAGTTGGTGGCTCTGCCTGGGCACAGGCCTGCCTTCTTAAAATGGCCCTGCTTGGTCTTGGGCTCCACCAGAATTTCATAGTCTCCTACATGGACCCCATAACTTCCACAAAGGCACTTTGTCTATGGCTCCCAAACCTTTGCTGCTGAGTAGGGATGTGAGCAAGGGACCTCCTATTGTGCCATGTTGCTGATGGCACACACACTCACACTTCTCTTTGATTAACACTGCACAATCATTTATTTTATTTATTATGGTTTCCATATAAAGATGATTTTTCGACCATTTTCTAATTTATGGATGGTTTATTGGTATGGTCATATCAACTATTGTTAATTATGTGATTTGACCACAGTTTCTATTGTAGTTTTATGTTTGCCTCCTTCTGGGCTGTGTCTGAAGTGGTGGGCACAAAGATGGCAGTGATCACGTTGGGCTTGCTTTCTGGTGGCTTGATTAGGGGTTGTATGCAGATTCTGTTTGATAAATAACTGAGGAGAAAATATGCACATTTAACAGCCAGTCTGTGATTATTTTGCCTCGAATACCTCCATTAGAGAAAAATACATCTTTGAAAAGTAAAACCATTCCAAATTTCCTTATGAAGCATTCATAGTCTTCCTTAAACTCATAACATCTTGTAAAAGATTAGAAGTTCTGCTAGGTCTATATTATTTCTTATGATTTGGTTTAGAAGTAGAAAACTATCATTTAATAACATCTGAGCCAATATGATGTTAAGAGTTAATGCTTTAAAAGATTTACCACTGATTAACAATGGAACAATTGTTATGTTTTTGGAGTTGACAGTGGGATATTGAAGGAATCTTACTCTTGAGGGAAAAATTATAATCATCTGGAAATACATGTAGTCACGCGCCACATAAAGACATTTCCGTCAAGAACGGACCACATATATGCCAGTGGTCTCATAAGATTATAATGGAGCCAAAAGCTTTCTATTGCCTAGTGACATCATAGCCGTGATAACATTGTAGTGGAACACATCGCTCATGTGTCTGTGGTGATACTGGTGTAAACAAACCCTCTGCACTGCCAGCAGTATTAAAATATAGCACGTACTATTATGTACAATACACAATACTTGATAATGACAACAGAAGGCTTACTGGTTTAAGTATTTACTATACTTTCCTTTTTATCATCAATTTAGAGTGTATTCTTCCCACTTATTAAAAATGGCTTGCCATGAAACAGTATGCCGTGTTATGCTGGTAGCAGCCTCATAACATCTTGTGTTTACCATCTCTTGATTGCATCATTTTCTCTTGTGCTTGATTTAATCTCGTGTTGTTTTGTAAATTTAGGTAGCCTAAGTGTACAGTGTTTATAAAGTCTACAGTAGTGTACAGTCATGTCCCAGGCCCTCACATTCACACACCATTCACTAACTCACTCAGAGCAACTTCCAGTTCTGCATACTCCATTCATGGTAAGTGCCCTATACAGGTGTACAATTTTTTTATCTTTCATACTTCATTTTTACTGTACATTTTGTATGTTTAAATGTTTAGATACAACATTACTTAGCATTATATTACAATTCCCTACAGTATTCAGTACAGTAACATGCTATACAGGTTTGTAGCCTAGGAGCAATAGGCTATACCATACAGCCTAGGTATGTAGTAGGCTATACTGTCTAGGTTTGTGTAAGTGCACTCTATGATATCTGCACAATGATGAGATTAACCAATTTCTCAGAACATATCCCCATCATTAAGCAGTACATGACTGTGTGTGTGTGTGTGTGTGTGTGTGTGTGTGTGTGTATGAATGATACAGTATCCTAGAACACTTATCACTTATTATGGCTCCTGGAATACTCTGTTGATTGATATTGGCTTCAAGAAGACCCACTGCAACTTCAGCCCTAACCCCTCCCAGATATTATGCTTCAGGCAACTCATGTAATAGCAACACCCAGCTAAAGAGCTCTGGGGCCTAAAGAGATACCAAATGTAAGAAGAAAACCATCACAGACATTTTAATTTTTAATCTAGAAGCAAAACAGTTACTAAAGGTAAAATTCTTGTGAAATCTCAAATGGGCATTATTTTTTTCCATCTGTATGGCTTCCTAAAACTAAAAAAATCAACTCTATAATATTTGTAGAACTGAGTATAAGGTGATATAATAAAACTAACTGTACAGCTCAAATAAACATATTTCTTTATAATTGGTTTCCAATTTTATTTGCATGTCAGAATCATCTGTGAAGCTTTATATGGTTTTTTCAATGGTATCTCAGTAAAGCTGAAAAATGAATCATCTGTGAAAATTGTTAAAACTTAGAAGCTTTAATGCCATGCATCTCTGCCACTTCCTTTGAGCAAGTCATCAAGCCTCTCTGTCCCTTGGAACCTCATGGGGATAATAGCTGTCTTCTTCATAGGCATGCTATGAGAATTAAATGAGTTAGTATATGTAAAGCCATTAGGACAGAAAACAACCTCTCATGTAGTTCTTAATACTGTTATTCTATGTCTACGTAACTTGGATCTTTTGTTTCTAGGGGTCCCGGTCTGACTCTTAATCTGGATTGATTCCTATAGGGAGCTCTGTTTACCTAGTCTGGCATTGTGATATTAGAGAGAAAAAGTTGTGCATGTTGCTCTTTCTATTAGGGCAATACTCCTGTTCGTCAGTAATAGAGTCCGGGGTGCAGCCATGAAAGAGAGAGGAAGGGAAGGCATGCAGAGGCCATATTTTAGAGCTGGAAGCAGATAATCCAGCACCATAATGATTCTAGAATGAGATTTAGCCTTGCCATTTTCCTCAAATATCCCACAATCTACTGAAATGTATTTATTTAAAAAAAAATGAAGAAAGATGTTGATGAAAACAAATCGCATTCTATAAACTTTGTTTACATTTATTTAAAGCATAGATCTAAAATTTCAAACTAGGATAATAAAATGTGGAACCAATCCTGACATGGTCTAGAAAATTTGGCAATGATAGCACAAAATAAGTACCGCCAGAGCTGAATGGCTCTGTAGACAGATACCCTGGAGATTTTCCATGGAAACCTATGTGCACAGACAACTGGAAGAGATCAGATGATTTCTCTTTCCCAATAAGAGAAATATGCTGGCCTTTGCATGCTTGACACAAGCTTGGAGAGGTCGGGTTACACTAAACAATTGGGGCTTCAGTTTATTGCCAGCCAGCAATGGGAGAAAGAGGGAGTTGAGTAAAATATTTACAATTTTAGAAAGACCACCCGAAATTATGGCTTGAGATGCATACCTGTTTCGTGGTAGGATTTGTCTGGTATTGCTAAGAATTCTTATGCACTGTAACAGTTACCAGTTTCTTACCTCTCAGCTCCCAGTCTACTCTTTTGTCACCTGCTTTGCAGCAAGCATGATGCTAAACTTGTCAGTAAGGACATTGCAGGAGGAATGAGTCTGTCTTTCTGATTCCCTTGTGCTGTCTGTGTTCCCTTCTGTGTTCCCTTTTAGGGTTTTTTTTTTTTTGCTTCTAGAGGCACTTTGTTCCATCTGTATTACCCTGTATGCATAGTCTTCCAACAAATTCATGTCCTCAGTCTCAGCCTGGTGACCATCTCACTGACTACTCTCCTGATGTGGACCCCACATGCTTCAGGCCTCCCACTGCTCTTCCAGTAAGTGGACTCCCAGCGCCACACCTGGCAGGCTGTTTTTGCTTACCCTGAGACTATGAATGAGCTCTGGCTGGAACATTGCAAGGAACGTCACTATCCAGTGGGCCCCAAGTCCAAGTACACCATCTGCAAGTGGTCTGAGTCCAAGCCTTAGGGAGCCGGCGCCCTTTCCAGGTTGTTCTTTCCTTGGATTCTCTACCTCAGCCCTGTTAAAGAACAAAATTCAACTGCGTATATTTGAAGATCTGATTGGCTTTATTGAGCAATTCATGAGTTGAGCAACTAGATTACTCATACGGGGTTATGCAAAATGGAGGGTTTTTAAAGGAAGAAGAGTGGGGCAAAGGAGCTATTAACAAAAGAAAAGAATGGATTATTTTGGGACCTGGACATCTTCTTTTGAGGGGAAAGAAATGGTAAGTGAAGATTTTTATCATGCAGGTTGCTGCTTCTTTCTGTGGGAGATGGAGAGGGCCCACTGGACAGATTACCTTCCTAATGCCTGACCAGAAAATTTCATGCTGATTGATTAAGATTATGTTTCTGGGAGAGTTGAAAGAGCAATTAGGTCATGTACTAAATCTAGGTTTGCTATCATGGGCTTTAGCACAAGCGACACCATTTTGGACCTGTATTTTTCTCTTTAACAGCACTAAGGTATTCTTTAGAACAGGGCTTAGCATCTTTGACCTGCTCTTGGTTTTTGTAAATAAAGATTTACCAGAACACAGCCATGCTCCATTCATTTATATTTGTTTCTGGCTGCTTTGACGCTGTAAAATAGCATACTTGAATAACTGTGACAGAGACCACATGGTCCGCAAAGCCTGTAATATTTACTATCTGGCCCTTTAACCGAAAAAGTTTGCTGACTCCTTTTTTATAGTTATCCTATGTTACGGTTAATAATTCTTTATATTAAAATGTCCTTGTTCAAATTATTTTGTGGTTTTCGGCTCCTAATTGGACCTTCTGATACATTCACTACATATCTATACCCCTCTAGGGGTTAGAACCCATAGAATTGGTACCATGTCAATTTGGGAAAGAAGCAGTTACTACTTTACCCTCGACCAACAAAATCCCCAAGGCAAGGAAATACTCTGAGTCTGGCTACTCCCTGCAAAGTGTGAAAGAAAAAAAAGTAGAGAGAACAATCATAAGTTAATTATATTGATAAATTACCTCACCTCATCCATACCTTATTCATTTGTTACACTTGAAAGCAATCCAGATGCCTAGCACATAGTAAGAATTTACTAAACGATTTTGAACAAATGAAATAAGCATATGAATGATACAAGAAAAACTGAAAACACACAATAAGCAGAAATCTTTCTTTCAATGCAAAGAATCACAAATAATAAAATGTAGATAAGCTATGGGAACCTTTTTCCTCAAATATTTGCTCTACGAAAATCACAGCAACTATATAAAGAAAAGATATGTGCCTGTGAATACATTATCTTAGGCTATACATGCAAATGAAGTGGAAAACACAAGAAAAATAATTTTCTCCTGAAACATTCTGATAATTGAGACAAGCATTGCATTTTTGGTTTGAATTAGCTGAGTCGAATCAGTTTTTTGACTTTACTTTTGAGGCCGCAGCCATAGAGATGTTCGTACTGGGTTCACTTCAATAAGCAGCTGTGGACTGGGGTCAGTTCTTATTTTATTTAGCATTATTCATTCATTCAGAGTCTATGTTCAGCTAATTACTTGCAGGAACAGTACTTATTAAGAAGAATAACTCATTTACATGGAAGGAGACTACAGTTTGCCCTTTTTTACTTTTCTCTCTCTCCCTTCCCTTTGCATTTATTCTTCTTTCATTTGGAGCAACGTGAAGCACAAAAACCAAATCAAAGCACTCTGAATTCTGATTTCTTGTTTCCCAAACATTCAGACCTTTTCGTAAGCAGAAATTAGCCTTTGCCAGGTAATTCAAACAAAAATTACATTTTATTTTACCTCTTCAAGTGAGCATTTTGCCATGCTTATTACATCTTCCTGTCTGCTCACAGACCATTTTGCAATGGTTAGCTGTGCCTTCCCTTTAGCTGATGGCAGGGCATTCTGCGGGAAACTTTAGATGCCCGTGATATTTTCCCTACTGTTTACAAAAGCAGAAAAGAATTTCACACTTTTTTGAGCACTGCAGGTGTTTCAGCACCTTTAAATGCCACTTATAAGCCATTCTAAACAAACCAGCCTGCCTTCCAGGATACCAAAATACCTGTTAGCACTTTTTTTTTTCCATGAAGGATGAATAGTTTTCTTTAATGCACCAAATGAATTCAAGGAATGCATTTTCTTTCTAGGCCTTACTCAGGCAGAAATGTAGGTAGCCCAACATTAAAAAGATAAAAAAAAGTGGTTTCTGTTGTTATTGGCAGTAGGGACTTGAGAGAGGGAGAAAGTGGTGATTATTCCCTAATAGCAATTGTATAGAAAAATAATGTTAATAATGCTGTCATTTTGTTTAAATCACCCCCTAGGTGATCTCAGACTTGTTTGCATATTGTAATCACTTGGAGAGTAAAATAATAATGATGATGATGATGATGATGATGATAATGATGCCTGTATCCACCCCAAGAGATTGCGACTTAACTGGCCTGGGGCTTTAGAAATTTGAAAAAGCTCCTCCTGTGATTGTAACGTGCAGACGTGTTTGGGAACCATTGCGCTAGGTTGACCTTTGAGATAAAGGACTAGCGTAGAGCTGTCTAATAGAGCTTTCTGAGATGGTGGAAACAGTAACTGCAGGGAACACTGGCACCCTGAGAGCAGGAGGAACAGAGGGAAGAGGTTGGTGTTTTCGCAACCGGGAAGCTTATAAAAGGATCCTATGGCACTGAGATCCAGACCTCTGAGAAGAGCAATTGCTCGGTTGGTGCTGGTACCACTGAGAGGAATTCATCATTCTGGTAGTGTGGACAGAAAATGGAATCGGCTACTGCTGCCAGGGAGGAAAGCCCATCAAGGCTCTCTGATGGGAGCAGACAAACAGGAAGGAGAAAGTCTTTTACCTCCCTTCTGCTTTTCAGTGTCCCTCTAGAATCCCCTGCTCTCAGTATCCAACAAAGAAACTGTTGGCCAAAGGGAAATAGTTTGTGGGGTCCTACCCCAGTCAGCCTCTCCAAGCCAGGTGTTGAAGGGTAGATCTGGAGCTGAAAAACCATATTTAATGCCCAACATAATTGTAATAAAAAAAATGCGTATTTACATAAAAGAAACATTTTTATACATATCCAATTAACGAATTTTTTAGAACTGTGTTACTATAAGTTCTGTGAGCGTGCACTGTTATATACTGTTGGTGGAAGTGTCAATTAACAGCCTGGAAATCAAGTTGGCAAGTCTTAAAAGTGTGTATAACACTTGACTCATAGTTTTGCTGTCAGAAATTTATCCCAAAGACATGATGAAAACTGTCATCTAAGATTTATGTGCGAAATATTTGTTGTGCCATTGTTCATCCGAATAAGAACCTTGATGACCTAAATAGGAAATGGTTAAGTACATTAAAGAGTATAAATATTTAATTTTATGAAATGATTAAAATTGGGTTTACATTGCAACTTGTAGAGAAATCATGATTATGGTATAATGGATGAGATATCTTTTAATTTAATAATTTACCATGTGCATTATTATTGATTTTTCATTTTCTTCTCTCTATATTGCTGTATTTTCTGTTTCCTATAATATGCCTATATTAATAATAAAACAATACAAATAATAACATAAATAACAAAGGAATAGATTCATTAATAGGATTAAAATTAAAATGTTTATATGTAAACAAAAAAAAATACATTGGAGAAAAAACCTGCAGCAACTATAACTTAGTGGGATTAGTATTCCTGGGTATAATGTAAAATCGTGGAACCATTTTGGCAAAAAAATGGAATATTAATTAATAGTTAAAATACACATATTCTTTAATCTTATAAAAACAATTCTTAGAATCTATTCTAAGTCTGGATAGCAAATATTTTAGGATTTGCAGGTTTCTGTCACATGTTTGTCTTTGTTTTTTATGACTCTTTAAAATGTAAAAAAAAAGAAGAAGAAAAAAAAGTGTTCTTAGTTCATTGACCATACAGAAAAGTTCACAGACTATATTTGGCTTGAGGACCATGCTTTGCCGACCTCTATTCTAGATCATATATATAGTGAACAGCTAGAGTTTCCGTGCGATATTTTTCTTATGAGTTCAAATAATGAGACAGCTAACTACTCTGTCCTCTATATCTTATGTGCCTCTATAACCATTAGAAAGAGGGATAAAAATTGATGAGTAAATGTGTCTGTTAGCT
>NW_006433953.1:2536583-2543672 GCF_000325575.1 Pteropus alecto
TCTACCAACAATTACTTATTCTCACAGACCTGGCTTGGTCAATTGCTGATCTAGGCTATGCTCAGCCTCTGGTGCTGTAAGGTAAACCATGAAAAGAACATGCCATTTTAACCTAGGCCCTAGAATGAGACCTATGGAACAAGTCTACAGCCTAGAACAGAGCAGCCCAGCTGAGTTCTTCCGAGATTGGGAGAACCATAGTTAACCTGAAGACTTGTGAGAATAAATGCTACTGTAAGTCACTGAGTTTGGGAGTGGTTTGTTATGCAGCTCACACCTTTTGCTCCTTAGTTGGTTTAAGGATGTCTAACAAACTAGAGCTGTTCAATAAATAGCAAAGTATGATCATAATATAACAAATATATGAAGGTTCTTCATAATTGTTGCTAGCATGGTGGTATCTCAATAAGTATTTCCTTTTGCTTTTTTGGGCAGTAATAAATTTGTCGTTGTTGTAGGAAATTGCAAAATGGTAGATAACCATTATCAGAGAGTAATTAGTTGATAACACTCTCTTTTCAGCAATTCTGTCTCATAAAGAACTCATTAATAATGTTTAATGTAACTGTAATATGTTGTTTAATGTAGCAATTCTTTCATTTCCATGCACCTCATTAAATGAGTACTTCCTATTTTCCAGGTATTATATACCTATAGTTTCATTTAAATCTAATAAAACTGTATCTTATAAATAAAGGAATTAAGTCTAGAGAAGAAGTTAAGCATTGGCGATCAAAGCTATCTCTTAAGGTGTCATAGACAAGGTGGTGCAAAGCTGGATCTAGAATTGTGAGTAGGACATGGAAAGAAGGGGAAGAGGGCACTCCAATTTGGGCAAAAACTGCTAGAATAAGGATTGTGGAAGAGTGAGGATAGCAGTCAGTTGGGACTCTAGTATACCTGGAAGAGAGGATTTGTTTAGGAACTGGTAATACATATGCTAGAAATTTGCAATAAGAAATATCATTAAAAACATTCAAAGAATGACAGAGAGAAGTTTTCACTTGATGGAATAGGCAGTGGAGAGTTTGTACAAAATTACAATGAAAATAATGATTTATGAGGCTCTGTCTTATGATGCTAATCAATTAAAATCTTCAAGTTCGAAAAACATATTTTAACTGTTTATCTATTATCTATTATCTATTGCATGCCAAACACTGTGCTTGGTAGTTATAGTCACATAAATGGAGAATTAGGCATTGTGGGAGTTAAATATTTGAATAAGATGTTATCCCTTTTTTAAGTAAAGCAGATAAATATTTTTTACAGCTGTAATTTAAGTTATACATTAATAACTGCTATAATAAAATTAAAAGAATTAAGAGAATATAGATGCTAGAGAGATTAATTACTATTAGGAGGACCGAGGCAGTTTTACATAAGAGGTTTCAAATGGACTTGCTAGCAAATTACTCATAATGGGCAATAAAAGGGCAGAATCAAAGATGAAGTCAAAGCTTTTAGTACAGGATACTGGAATTATGGTATTGACACTGACAGAAATAGAAACCTGGAAATTATGATAATACTAACTATGCACCAATTTCATAATCGATGATGAGCCAACCAAACTTTTTTGATTCAGTTCTAAATTCTGTGGCATGTTATAAAACATAACACATTTGTTTTTAAAAATTAACCTCATTTAACTCAAGATGTTTAACTTAACATCTTTTAAATGAGTACAGATATTTAAATGAGTAAAAAATGAGGAAATGTATCCCCATTTGGTCTTTCTTAGATGTAAATGGTGTGTTCTGGAAAATGTGAACAAACACTTAGCTTTGCTAAAAATATATTATCTTACAAGCCATCTGTAGTATCTTACCCTTTGGAAAGTTTTGGAGGTGGTATAGAGATAAAAATTTAACTATAACCTTGAAAATTTTAACTATAACCCTGAAAAGTTTGATCATAATCAAGACATCCATGGAAACATAAGACATATGAGAAGAGGAATCTCATATTGTACTGCAACAGAACCTCAGCAAACATGAGCTTCGGTCTAAGGAAAGAAAAATCTAAGCCAACTCCACGAAGTCTTGGAAAATATGTACAAAGACCTTGCCAGTAACATTACATCCCAATCAGTAACACATGCTTTTCTTGAGGTTAAAATTACTATTTTAAATAAGTCAGCAAAGACAGTAAAATTTCTGCAGATGCTATTATTTTGTAAGTTTCTTATTAATGCTCTGAGTCAAACTCTCTTCCCCATATAAGATACTCTGTCCTGGAGGCTGTAACATGCTATTTCTGTAGACTGGAAAAGGCACTTTTATCTCTCAGGATCTCTGTTTCCTCGTCTGAGGAATGAGAGGGTAAGACTTGATTTCCTCTCTCCTTTTTTTCTTCCCAAGCTCTTTTTCTCTTTCCTTTCCTTCTCTCTTCCTTGAATTTTTATTGAGGACCTTCTTTGTGTCCTAGTTTAGTCTCATATATTTTACCCAGAATACCATAATCCGTAATACATCTCTGTACCTCCAGTATGGCCCTCCCCAAAGTTATTCTCAAAAAATGTCCGGAGTAATGAATCTAAAATGCCAGTGTGCCTGTGTCCTTTCTCAGTCTACTGTAAATAATTCTACTTAATGTGGCTCCCATGGACCCTTCCCATAGCTTCATCTCAGGCCACTCCCCCCATTCTCTCATGCCCTAGTTACTGTAGCATTCCTTGAACATAGTGAGACCCCTCTCTGACTTTCTGCACAAACAAGCTCCTACTCATTCTTCAAATTGTTAGCAAATGTCTTCTCCTCTGAAATACCTTAGGGAAGAGTCAGTCTTTTCCTTTTCTGTAGTCATTATGCTTGGTTTTTGCCTTTATTGTAGCACTTATTCCATTCTATTACACTTAATTTTTTTATATGTTTGTCTCTTTCAACCCTAGGCACAGTGCCTTGAACATAATGGGTGGTCAATAAATATGTGTCGAGTTGTGAGCATTTTAGTGATTTTTATCCGAGATTGAACTACATAAGTGTCCTCAATTTTCAGCATCTTTTTGATAAAATCAGAAATCACTGAAAATTACAGGAGCAGGAAAATGTGAATTTGGTGCTTCTTAATCTATAAAAGTTATATCTGAGATGTGATTCTTTATCAATTTTATTGTATTGGTAACTAAATAAAGCAGTACAATTTGTGATCATTTTAAGTCATGAAGAAATATCTGGGCTTATTCTAGGTGTTAAGAAGGCATTGGTCAATTGTTCATATTATGCATTCCTGAGCTATTTCTACCCCCCCAAAATCAACACATCTGTTTCCTGCTCTGGAGAAAATTCTTTGCTCACCTGTAGTTTGACTTCATGTTATGTCTTCTGACATGGACTTGGAAAGCCTGTGTGACACATTTTCCTATAAATTTGGCTACAGCTTTCATTAAGCCAACTTGACCACTTTGCCTTATAAAAACACTGTAAATTCCAGGATCTAATTGGCACAAGGATTACTTTTCCAGAGATGAAGCCAGATGCAGAGCAGGTCCCTAGTTATGTTCTTTTGGCTAGAATTTTTCTTGTTTTTTTTTTTTTTTTTTTTCTAACAGCATCTCTTTAATATCAGGAAATTGAGCAAAAAAATATTTTTGAGGGGTAATTGAGCTAAAATTTGAAGAAATACATAGAAAATGTTATCTTTACTCTTTAACAACCTCTGACTAATTTTTTTTCAGCACCTATAAAAGTTTTACAAAAATTTGACTTTTAAAATGCAGATTAATATCTGTTGCTTATTTCATGTAGTTTTAAGTATTAACATCTCAGTGCAAAACTTTAAATCTTATATAAGTTGTTAAAAGAACTATCTTTTAGAAAAAATAACATCATAAACATTTAGCTTTATTAATGGTAAAAAATAAAAATTTTAAAGGTGAAAGTTGAAGTTAGAAATTTGGAGGTGACTCAGTTAGCAAAAGATAAGCAAGGTCAGCAATTTTACATATAAATTAGAGTGAACAGGCCTTTTTGGCCTGGTGAGAAATTACTTGTTAGTGACTTTTACGTGAACAGTTTTAATAAATTGGTTCTAATTTAAGCCATCCTATATAGATGAAGTAGGGAATAGAAGGCAAGAAAAATATATTCCCTGAAGTTAAAACTTATTCAAACAAAACTGGAAGGGAAAAAACAATACTAACCAAAGCAGTAGGGGGGCATCAAGGTCAAATAAAATGATTTTTTCTCTAAATTATTTACTAGAAGGTACCAAAGAACAACCAAGAGCAGGCAGAATCTGGTGGAAATTCAGCTCTTGAAATACAGGTGAAATTTACGTTTATATTTGCTAGGGTCAGTCTATGATATGGGATGGGTAAAACATAATCAGAAACCATAGTCTTATTGGCTTGTGGTATTAGAGGAAAGGACATAAGTTTTACAGAATGGCTGGGGATTAATGAGGGGATTCTGAAAAGGATGAGTCCATAGGTGGGAACCCCTCAAATCTTTATATAAACTGCTGCTGAATTGCAAAGGCGCTGAGGAGACTGTGGAGCTCGTGGACAGCTACATGGCTGAAAATACTGATGAGATTTTAGCTGCTGGTGAATTAGATTGGTTAAAAATAATAAAATTAGTTGACCATACCAAGTGTTTTGGAGAAACTGTAAATTTTATACACAAATTTTATAAAAATCCAAAATGGTATACAAATTTTAAAAAGTTTTGACAGTTTTTTTAAATAATGTTTAACATCCATCTGACAGATAACTAACTCAGCCATTTTACTCATAGGTATTTGCCAAGACAAAATGAAACATATGTTCACATGAAGACTTGCACATGAAAGTTCATGGCAGCTTTGTTTTTAATAGCCACAAACTAGAAACAACATAACTGTTTATTTTTTAGGTGAAAAATTGTAATGAAAAAAATCATGCTTTCCTTAAAGAGACGGTGTTAGAGTCCATCTCAAAACTCCGGAATCCTTAAATGATCAGATCATTGATACACTTTGTCTTCATAAAGGATAAACGGTTTAACAGATGGAACCAAGGACTAAAGCATGAATTTAATGGTGCAAAAATTCCACCAACTTTACAAAAATTATGCATAAGAACTTGGTTTGCATTGTCAGTTCATTTAGTTCTTGTATTTCACATGATGGTATTTGCTTAGTTTGCTTAAAATGTTTTTACATAATTTACACAACGTAATCCTAATGAATTCTCCATAAAAAGGTAGAATGAGAAACATGATTAATTTTTACAGCTAGAAAGATAAAGCTTAAAAATGCCTGGTGCAGCCCATAAGATATTTATTTAGTAGCAAAGCTTCAAGTCTTCTAACTGAAAAGTTATTAGATGTCAGTTTTCTAAGCATATTTAATTTTACTTTGAAGGAAAACTTTGACAGACATGTTAATATGTAAGGAACAAGCACGTGGAAACAATTATTATTGTAACTTCTGTCCATACATTACTTATATCTAAACATCTTGGAATTATTGACAAATTAACTTCTTTCTCCCAATCTTCCTGCAAAGTACGTTAAAGGAAAAGACAAACCTCATTTTAAAATGTGGATATTCAAGTCTAGGAAGGTGATTTGTAATTTATTTTCAATCTGAAACTTGGCCTGGGAATAGCCTTGAGGGTCCAGAGTTTTGAGAGAGCAGCCTTTGCAGCTGTATCCGTGTGGCTTGTAGGACTGTGCTCACAGAAGTGGGGCCTTGAGGTAGTAAATTGCTGATAAGAGTCCTCTCTGCTAACAACACAAGGTGGTCCATACAATCCATTGAAGAATCTGTTAGTTTAGCTTGGTTCTCTAATTTAGTGAAATCTAAACATAATTTTTTTAATGTCTTTTTGTAATTAGCACTTATCATTATTGCTGGAATCCAGACTTATAAACTTGCTTAAGATTTATTTTACTTTAGTAAAACTAGATATAGTTTTATTAACATCTAAAGAATAGATGTATATAAGATTAAAAAATACCTAACAATACAAAAACGACATAAAAATGGACAGGGTATTATATTAATCTGGGGTGAGAGGCATGTTAGAATTAGACATTAGGAAATAAATTAATATGCCATTTTTTCAAATTATTTGATCTTCTTTCATTGGACTATTTTCTAGATTTCTAGGGTTTGAGCAAGTATGAAGGAGAAAGTTACATATATATGTTATTTTTCTGTTAGATTTTTAAAAAAATATATCACTAAGTTTATATGTCTTGCATCTAGTGGGAAATTAGGTAGGTACTTGCAGGGAGTAGCTGGCTTGGTTTGGCCTAATTAGGTATTGCAGATACAACCTTGTGCGCTTAGATTTACTAAACTTAGGAAAAGTTTAAAAAAGAAAAACAGGCACAGAAAAAGCAGTGCACTTTTATTTTTATTATAAACAATTAGATTTTAATGTAAACTAAAACGATATTTTGAATTATTTTTTGAGAAATTCCATTCCCATGTTTACAAGATCAACTTATTAATTAGATAGTTTAAATTGTTTCTTGAGGAATGAGTTGGGGAGAGAAGAGTTGATATTTTTCACAGAGCATTTGTCAATTTACGGAAGAAATGTCTGTCCATTGATATTGCACTGAAAATACCAAAATCTATGCAGAATATATATATATATTATGCATATACATATATATATGTGTGTATATATATATATATTCTACATATATATTTCTCTCTGGAACCGTTAATTTTTACTTGTAAGTATAAACTTCCTAATTTAGCATTTAAATTGACTAGATTAAAATTTTGTCCCCCAAAACATGTGTGTATGTGTGTGTGTGTGTGTGTGTGCACACGCGCGTGCGCGCATGTCCCTCAGGATCATTCTAAGTTTCAACTGCTACATAGGAATGAGATTTTTCTCCCTACTCTCACATTTTAAAACAGCTCACACAAACCAGGCAGGGACTGCCAACTTTTCGGTTTATAATTCTTTGTGCTAATGCTGTTAGGGAGGGCAAGAGGGAAAATTGGCTGTGGAAACAATAGGCCCTTTATTATGTTCTTTTATCATTCTACATAAACTAGAAGAAAGATAAATAGAAAGAGAAAGAAAGTGAGAAAGAAGGACCAAGGGAGAGAGGGAGGAGGAAGGGAGATAGGGAAGGGGAG
>NW_006433953.1:2549226-2572469 GCF_000325575.1 Pteropus alecto
TGCAGACTTTACTGTTTTTTCTAAATCTGTCCTCAAACAGAAACCTCTCCTTTCCCTTGAGTGTTTTAATTGCTCTTCTCTGGACCACGTCCAACTTTGTTACGTCTCACAGGAGCCCCTGGCCAGAACTATACACTTTCAGGAGCAAACTGTGGTTTCAAGTAAGGAGGTAAGTTTTGCCAGAGGAGCTCGGGGTTGAGGGCCAGGCTCTGTGGATGACCTGGGCTCAGAGCCTGCACAGACACACACCAAGATGCACAGCTGGGGTGCGGCTTCAGAGTTGCTTTGTCCAACAATACATGTGTGTATGTGTGTGTGTGTGTGTGTGTGCACACGCGCGTGCGCGCATGTCCCTCAGGATCATTCTAAGTTTCAACTGCTACATAGGAATGAGATTTTTCTCCCTACTCTCACATTTTAAAACAGCTCACACAAACCAGGCAGGGACTGCCAACTTTTCGGTTTATAATTCTTTGTGCTAATGCCGTTAGGGAGGGCAAGAGGGAATTGGCTGTGAGGAAACAATAGGCCCTTTATTATGTTCTTTTATCATTCTACATAAACTAGAAGAAAGATAAATAGAAAGAGAAAGAAAGTGAGAAAGAAGGACCAAGGGAGAGAGGGAGGAGGAAGGGAGATAGGGAAGGAGAAGAGAGACATTTAGAAATCTTTTCCTGTAACAGTTAGCACCTGAGGAAACACCCACTGAATTGACATTGTTTTCATCCTCTGGCAAACCTGCCTGTGGTCTTTGTTTTGGTTCTCCTCAGACAAGGCTTTATTTATCTGTGCTAACTGGCCACTTCAGCTGTGACAATTTAAAAGTAGGTCACTGTAATTCAAGGTATGTATGAGAAACAAATGGAGATTACTCTAAAAGGTAAAAACGTTTAGTAAAGAAGACAAAACAGAGATGAGTTTCTTGAATAAAATGACAGTTTTAGTTATTTTTCTATGTCTTGAACTATTTCCCCAGAGGTACTTTTTGGGTCATCAGTAAAGAGGAACTGAAAGAATCCTATACATACCCATGGGTCGCTATTGATTCTCCAGATGTGTCTTTTCAAGTAGTTTGTTATTTGAGAAAGCGTGAACATAACTTAATTATTCAATAACTCCTAAAGTTTTACCCAAACTATGTGTCAAATAAATAATTTTTCTTTTCTTTGATTGTATGTAGCCTTCACTTGACTATGAATTCTCAACTTCAGTTTTAATTTTAAGGTTTAAATGGCTGGCTCCTTAAGTTATTCTATTGTATTGTCTCTTATTATTTACTCCATGAAATACTTATTACCCTTAAAGAATATGCATTTGTTCTCTTTGTCTTCAAATGCCCCAGTATTTATGCCTGTGAGGATCCACGCTCTAATAATTTGGGATACAAACTTGTCGTGAAATAAAAACTCCAGACATATAAATATGGTAGATTCGCCCTAGAAGTAGGAATTGTACCTTCAATCTATCATAGAATTTATAGTACAAATAGATCCCTTTTTTCCTGTTTGTTTTAAAATGAGAAATTGTAGTCTCCTGAGTTCTAGAGTTCCTGTTAAGAACAACAGAAGGAACACTCAGCTAATGTTTAGTATCCATATGCTTCATTAAAGTGGCCAGATGTCCTGCATTTGTCAAGGGGGACAGAGAATTGATTTTTTTTCTCTCTCCTGATTATTTCCTTCAAGAAGTCTATCATGGATACATTTCGTGCCTTTACTGGCCCTCCTTGCAATTCTTATCCATGCCTTGCTCTGAGAACATCATAATTGATGACCTACTGTTTTTGTATCTGAGACTTAAGGAAAATAAAAAGTTTGTTGCTCCTTTGTGGCTCTGAAGTTTATTATATGAAAAATTTATATCAGAATCTTCATCCTGCCTATATAGTCATATAAAAGTAAATTAATAATTTAAAATGGGCGGGATCCTGTTTTTTAAAGGCTGAGCTTCGACACACATTTTAAATCTTCTTGTAAGTACTGAATTAAAGTAAGAAAATGTGATCTCTTTACATAGTAAATACTGTCAGGAAAAATGTCCAAGATTTGAAAATGGGAGAAAGAGATTACTGGACATCCTTCGAATTATGTGCTGGGCATTGTCTGTCAGACTCTTTAATGATTATCAGATTCTTAGTGGTCTTGCACCTTTGAGTAACTTTCTATTGATTAGGTTAGGTGCTTGTTAACATTTTAGTCTCGGAATCCCATTACATTATTAAATGTTGAGGACCCTATGTAGAACTTTTGTTTATATGGGCTTTATCCAATGTTATTTACCATATTATATATTAAAACTAGGAAATTAAAAGATATATTTGTTAATTTATTTTAAATAACAATAATAAATCCATCAACTGTTAACATAAGCACCTGCTCATTTTTATGAAAATAATTATATTTTCCAAAATAAAATGTTTAAGGGAAGAGCAATATGCTTTACAATTTTTTGCAAACTTCTTTATTGTCTGGCTTGATAGAAGATAGCTGGATTCTCACGTTTATTTCTGCTTTCCATTGATTGTATTCTGTTGTTTTGGTTGAAGTATATAAAAAAAATCTATCCTCACACAGATATGTAATCAGAAAAGGGGGCAGTATTTTAAGAGCCCTTTCATATAATTACACATGTTCTTTGATAATGTACCAGTGCTTGACAAGTGGTAGTTTCTTAAAGGTTAGTTGCAAAGTGGAATCTGAAACCATAACAATGAACTTTTCAAATTATTCCCTTTAAAGTCATTGTTTTATTTTGTACTTTAAATAGATCATTTATCTATATTTGATTATATAACATTGTACATTGGCTATTTTAAAAATATTGGGTTGTGGATATGTTAGGTAGCTACGATATGAGTGACAGCGGGAACAAAGGAATAGGGGCCCAGCCTAGAGACCACCCAAAGAACACACAATGGTAGTTATTCCTCCTGCATCCCCAGAGACAAAGGAAAGGATGCTCATGGTCTTAACTGGCCTAATCTGGCTACAGATGCCTGCACAGAAGGTCATTATAATACTATGTTTACGCCTGGAAGTTCATGAATCTAATTATAACAGTCTGTATTCTGGGTAAGTACATACACACTAGGCAAAGAGTTATATACCAGCCAGGTGTCAATCAAAATGACCTCACTTGTCAATCACCTAGGAATGCTTTTGGAACCACCCATCACAGCCCAAATAAAAGGCAGACATTCCCACTTTTGGGCCCTTCTTTTTGCCCTCTTGTTATAGTTACTGCAGCGCTCTTTTGCAGTTCTCATTGCTGGGACCATGTGCCTCCTTGGGGCATACTTTGTCTTTCTAAAAATTATTTTTAATAAAACTATTAAATCTCAATGACCTGTGATTCTTCACTGCCTTCATTTGTGAAAGAACCGAGGGAAAATTCTAACTACATTTCTGTGCCGCTGTTATCCCTTTCCCTCCTCACTACGCTTGGGTGACACTGAACTCTAGCCCCAATGGTCACAGATCTAAGCAGATTTTCTGAATGTTGACACATTTGATATCCAATATTTTAAAAAGTGAAATTTGTTCATATTACTCAGCCATTTTTGCAAATCAGATTGTCTAAGGGAAGCACATATTTATTGTTGTTTGGAGAATAACTTTAAAATATGTGCCATTAGTCCCAGAGAGCACACTAAAATAGACTTTCTTAAAGAGATAATTTCACAAACATGTAAAAAGTATGGAAAAATATAAGCACAAAGGTATTGGTCACAGGATCATTTATAATAGAGAAAGAGTGGGAAAAAGCAACCTTAGATTTTCCTTAATAGATCATTTGTTAAATATAGTGTGGGAATACAAAAAAAAAGAAAACAGATTATTTTATACCCATTAAAATACTGTGTATGTGTATTTAATGTCAGGAAAAGATGTGCATGCTCTATTGTGGAGTAAAAAGTTTTGTTATAAAGCTGCAGTAGAGCATGCTCATAATTTATAGAATTCTTGTGTATACATATTGGCATAGATAATATGACAAATAGATAGTTTTGAAGGAAATTTTCCAAAATGTTAATCAGAAATATCTCGGTATTGAGAGATTTGGGGGTTTTTGTTTCTCTTTGTACTATTTCTATTATTTAATTTTTGTGAATAGAAGTATATAAATTTTTATAGTCAGAGAAAACAATAAAACTTTCTTTTTGGAAAATGAAAGTCTGTTTTGTTTCTAAAACTAGAAAGTATACATGTGTTTTATTTTGACAGTCAGTGTAGGCAATAGTTCAAAGCAAGATGTTGCTTATGGGCTACTAGTAGAAGTATTATGGGCACTAGTAGAAGTGCAATCTTCCCGACAAGCAATTTGGCTTAAAATTCTTAAAATTTTTATACTTGTTAATTTAACCAGTTTACCTCTATTAATTAATCCTATAGAAATACTCAGAAATGTACTCAAAGACTTGTGTAAAACATTCCTGTGTAAACAACAGGAAATAATTTGAGTATATTATGGTGTATTTATTTGATAGACTACCATGCAGAGAGAATGCTGTGAATCGCTCTTAAATGTTGCCTGTTCAAATATTTATAGTTGCAAGATGCTGTGATTTGGGAAAGGAAGAAATAAGAAGTTGAGAAATGGTATGACATAAGCCATCTTTCCCACTTTTTGGTCTGTTCTGTGAGATTTGTAGCCTATCCGTTTCTTTTTTTCCTTGCTCCTACTATGACCTCTATGTTGTCTCCACTATTTTTTTGTCTCTAGTTGCCACCACCCTGGGTTTTTAGTGGTTCATGATTCTGGGTGTTAGAATTACAAGTCCACATTCTTAAATCTTTCTTATTTTATTTCTGAAATTCAAAAAAGCTATTTCGAAAACCATTGATAGCAAGAAATAATAGTTTTTTGGTTATTTTTATTTTTAAAATTTATTTTTCAATTATAGTTGACATACAATATTATATCAGTTTCAGGTGTATGACATAGCGATTAGACATTTATTTATATAACTTACTATGTGATCAACCTGATGAGTCTGGTACCCATATGACACCGTATATAGTTATTACAATATTATTGACTAAATTCTCTATGTTGTACTTTATATCACCATGACTATTTTTATAACTGTCAATTTGTACTTATTAATTCCTTTCACCTTTTCACCCATATCCCCAAATCTTCTCCTATCTGGTGACCATCAGTTTGTTTTCTGTACCTATGAATTTGTTTGTTTTGTTTGATTGTTTTGTTTTTCAGATTCAACATATAAGTGAAAGCATGATATTTATTTTTGTCTTATTTCACTTAGCATTATAACCTCTAGGTCCATCCGTGCTCTTGCAAATGGCAAGATTTCATTCTTTTTAATGGCTGAGTAATATTTCATTGTAACATATTCCACCTCTTTTTTATCCAGTTGTCTATTGATGGACACTTAGGTTGCTTCCAAACCTTGGCTATTGTAAATAATGCAGTGAACATAGGGTGCATATATCTTTCTGAATTAGTGTTCTGGATTAAGAAAGAATAGTTTTTAACAATTTTACATTATAAAGAAATATACAAGTGAGTACGGGTATGCTAGAGATACTCATAAATGTCAGAGTATACGTTTTCCATTCAGAGAACAGAAAGAATTAGATATTTAATAGTTGCATATATTTTTTTAGGATGGCATAAATATTAATTTGCTTTTTGTTTTTTTCTTGTAAAACTATTAAAAAATATTTTAAGACATATTTTCTAAGTACGCTTAAAACCTTATTTGAATAGTTTTTTTTTTAATATTGAATTTTGGTTCTGAGCACTCAAGAGCAGCCATAATAGAATCTAAAAATCACTCAACTGATAATACAGCAGATCTGGGTTCTCAGGCTAACAACTAGAAAAATATCTCATGATTAAAACTAAACTGCGGATATACAGGATCTCTGAGTCTCTCTCTAATTTCATAGTAAAAGAGAAATTCCCATTCTGTCCAAAGGATTACCTTTCTTTTTCTTTTTTTTTAAGTAAAGTCCTGTAATCCCAGGCTGATCGAGATAGAATAATATGCATATTTTAATATATGTTTGCAATTTTTTAAAATAAACAAAAAGTGTATAGTGAATTGCTAATAAAAAAATTGTCAGTGTATTGTAGAATTTATTTTTGAAACTAAACCCAGAGTTTAGCTTAAAAAAAGATAGGTATTATTGCATCCACAGAAGTCACAGTTTTTTTATTTGGCTATATCAATACAGGAGGAAAAGAAAACAAAAAAACCCCAAGTAGACAGTCACAGGGATTTAGAGTATAACATAGGGTAGATAGTCAATATTATAGTAATGGTTGTGTGTAGTGCCAGATGGGTGCTAGAGTAATAGGGGAGATCACTTCATGGGTTGTACAGATGTCTAACTTTTGAAAATTTGAAATAAAATAAAAAGAAAGAAAAAAGCCAAGTAGAAAATAATTTTTCATTTTGATCGTAACTTTTCATCTTAATTGTAAATAATTTTTCATCTTAATTATGAAATGATTATTACTGTCCAACTATAAAAGGACAATTTCACTATCTCTGGACAATGTCAGGTTTATTTTTTATGTATTCTCATTTTTAATGATTAAATCTAAAGAAAATTTAAATTGATCCCTCAGTAAAAGCAAACACGAAAAGCAGCAGTAGCAGCAAAAAGAACAATAAAATAATTGTCTCTTTCTAAAGGAACTAGTAAAAAATTGTTTTAATTTTTTTGGCATCTGTGATAATGTTTTCATTATTGTTTTAATCACATGCATGTCTGGGGAGTGATTTAAAGTGATGTAAATTTTGGGAGAGAATTCACAGGGTTTGGGGTTTTGGTTCATGTGGATTCACCCATTCTAGTTTAATTTAGGTTAGGTTTCAAATGAATCCAAAATTTCTAAACAAGGCCTGATATTGGTGCCAATATTTACATGGTTTAGAGTGTAAGCTATTATTATCTCTAATGATAACAAAAGCAAGAATTATGCATTTCTAAGTACTCATTGCATACAAAATGCCTAATGACATTTTCAGATTTTGAAAGCTACTTTTAGGGTTTATGAATTTGAACACACTGAGCTAAAAGATTGGTATTATAAAACTTTAACATTATTAAAATGGAAACAAACAATTTTGGTCTCATTGAAAAAATAAGACCACCTATTATGGATAAATGAAAATTATACATTAATATCATAAAGTGTTAAGTCATACCTGTATTTATTACCTAAAAGAATCTGAATGCTATTGAAGAAATTTTTCCAAAAAGTGCTTTGTTTTATATTAATGCATGTGCATTGGAACATGTTTTTTTCTCTCCAATACATGGTCTTTTATATTTTAATATTGAACTACTTTCTTTCTAGCCATATTTCTTATAATGTCTAAGAAAAGTTCATGTAACCTATACAGAGTATGACGGGAGGAAGTGGGGAGGGAGTTTTCACAGTGAATTCATTATATGTACATAGCATTTTATATTCACAAAGTTATTTACATATACTGTTTGATTGCTCATTAAAATAACTCAGTTGTGCAAATATTATCTATAGTGATCAGATGATAATACTAAGGCCCAGAGAGATTAACAGCTACTAGTCAAATGGCAAATTTGAAAAAAGCATCCAGCTCTCCTGACCTGTTATGGAATGTTCTTTTCACTACCACACGGAGGGATGGGATCATTAACTCAAATACTGGAGGCTATCATGCTGACATAAATCCTTGATCATAATTGACCTAAATTGTTCTGATCTACAACTGTTTAAATTAAAATTCAACAAATAATTGCTCAATTTCATTTTATGCTGACTCCAGAGACCTGGCCTTGGAGGGCCTGAAAAGGGAATCTATTACTCAGAAAATAAAGAAAAGCTTTTATTGAGTTGAATTGAGGTGATCTATTTTTTTTATTCTTTAAAGAGCTTTTTATTGATTATTTTTAAAAAATCTCTTAGGAAATTCTTTATAAATGAAAAAGGTTGATTTTGTGATAAAACTAAGTTCTGCTACTTACTTTTTCTTCTCTTGGAGTGCTTGGAACTTCCTTTCTCTTCATGTCTACTTTTATACACCCCAAGTAGCTTTGCCTCTTTCTTTCCACCCTTTAATCTCTTTTCTGCTCATTTAAGATAGACTTGCTGCAAAGATACATTTCAACTGTGTGGTGGGATTTTTAAAAGCCAAAATGTAAAGAGCTGAGTAATGTATTTAACATTCTTCTAGTATTGATTCTGCCTTTATAAGTATATATTGAGTTGAAAAAATTTTTATTTTACTGAAATTTTTAATCAGTTCCTTCATGTTCTTGACCAAAATCTTTTGAGATTTTATTAAGTGTAGAAGTCTATCCTAAGTCCTGGGAATTAAAAGATGATTAAGACCCTGTCCTTGATCTTGAGAATCTTTGAGTAAAATTTCCCGTTGAATAGATTGGCATATTTATTTTTGGCTTATTTCCAGATTTCTACCAGAATTTTGGTAAGTCTTTGATTTGGCCATCACTCTGTGGCTCAGACACTCTACATGACGGAACTTCATTAGCTACATTAAATTGGAAGAGAAGGGATGGGTTAGATAGATTACTAAGCCTTCTTAGGTCATAAAAGCAACCTTAAAGAAGAATTGATTGCTTACACTGATCCAGTATTGTCAAATGTGGAAGAGTTAGAGTTTGAAGAATCATAATTAACTGTACTAAAGAAAAATTACAAAGCATTTTCTGACATTCCATCTGACTTGTTTAATTGCTATTTTTTCAAAATTGGTTTGAGAGTCCTAGGTACTATCATAACAAAACCTGTCTCTTGTTAGTTCAGAGAGATAATGTTTTGAAGAGATTTATATAAAGCATATCATACACGTATCAATACTAAGTTTTTTTCATAAGCATTTTCTTAAATTAGCTGGTAAAATTTTGTCTAGCTATAAAGCAGAATTTTCTCCCCAAGATTTTCAAAGCGTAGTTACTGAAAACAGTGAAATCTTACATTTCATTGGCAAAGAGCTACAAGGATTTGAACCTTTAATCAAAAATTGCTAAATGCTTTAGTTTATAAATTGTTTATGAGTTAACTAGGATTCTCCACCCAGATCTGTTCTGCTTGAGTGTGAGGGCTGGTTTTCTGCTTACAGTACCCTTGACAAAACAGGTTTCTATGGTTCGCATGTGACTGAAACCAAGATGAGATGAGAGTGATCTGATCATGTATAGAAATACTTAAACATTGTTGGCATGCATCCATTCAAAGTTACTGGGTTTTTACCTGGAGCCTGGAAATGTGTTTTAAATGACATTCTTTCTTCTCCTTTCCTTCTCTCTCAAAACCCTTGATCATCCCTTGTAGCCGATGTAACACATAAACTCTTCCAGGAGGACAGGCAGACAAGCATAGAGTTTGGTTCATAGCCAGCTTTGTTCCAACATAGTTGTATGAGTGCCACATTCATGAAGCTAATGCTTCTTTTCTGGCCCTATTTCAGGATTCCAAGTTTTCTTTCCAGATGGCTGTGCAGCTTCAGCCCCACTAGCAGGCTGTAAGCTTTATCCACCAACAAAAGAGATGTCTGCTTGACGTGGGCATGCTGGTGTGGCCTTTCTAATGGTAATAGGACCAATAATCATGTAATTAGAGATACATCTGTAGAAAGCAATCTCGATAGGTTAATAGTGGTACGGATTTTTTTTTCTTGGCCACTCATCCTAAGAAGTGATATATCCTTTCTTTCTTTTAAACAGTTAATCAGTTATTAAAACATCATTTACTGAGTGTTGTTCACTGTGTTGTCTCTGTGCTAGGTGCTGGATTATGGAAACAAATAAGACAGCTATCATTTCTATAGGCCATAGACTTGTAAACAAGTATGAGACAGATGAGGAGAGTATGCCTGAAGATAACAAAAGAGAAAAGAGTAAACAATATTGCTCTGGGACAGAAAACTGTAGAAGCAGGGAAGGCTCCACAGAGGAGGCGGGATTTGGGCTGAGCATGTGGTGATTCCGACTTATTTATCAGTTCTTGTTTTTTACTGTCTCCTAAAGTGAAAGAAATTTACCTTACTCAATTTAACATTCATAGTTTTAACTTTACATGATTTCTTTTGATTCTCACAACAAACGTCTGGGATGTGTGTTATTCCTTTATACATACATGTGAAAAAGTTAACCCTGACAGATTAAATGACTTCCTCAAGGTTACATAGTTGGTAATTGGAGAAACTAGTGCTAAAAATACTCTTTTGGCACCAACTCTGCTTTTTTCACCAACATGCTGCCTCTATTTGATGGTATTTTGGCTTCATATCCAATTTGATTTTGGTTGACCCAAATGCTAAAGAGCTTCCCTTTGGTTTTGATGCAAGTATTAGAAGAACAAAGAAAAATTATACAAGTAATGATGTTTGTTGAATAATTACTAAATGCCAGACACGGCATTTGTACTTGATGGTTCAGCTCACAATAATCTTATGATGCAGCTACTTCCTTTCCACTTTACAGATAAGCAAACTGAATCTTGGAGTTATGAAATAACTTGCCCAAAGTTGCACACTTGGGACATAGAATAGCTTGCATTTAGTCCTGGCACTCTGATTTCAGAGCTCAGGAACTTCACCACTATGTTCTAATATCCGATAAGACACAAGATTAGACCACTCTACGATAGTTTAAGAATTAATGAAATAGATGATCCCAGCTATCTGGAGACCCTTTCTAGACTTTTAAAATATAAGATTATTCTACTATACAAACCTGAAAGGAAAGTAGAAAAGATGTGGTATTGGGAAACCTACACAGTGTTTTTTTCCCCATTCACAACTTTATATCTGTTTTAAAACATAAGGTAATATAACGGCTTCATATTTACGTTTAACACATTTACATATTAATGATGGCTTTCTGGACAACTAAGCAAGCATATATAGGGTGTGTTGGATGGTCTCACATCCATCCCTTCTACCCACATTGTCCGAGAAGTGCTTTCCCAAAAATATAGTAATGCCTTGTTCTTTTCACTTTGGCTCACCTTCTAGATTTGGCCAAGAACTAGGAGAATCTATCTCTTCAGTAGACTCAAATTGGTTTTATATTTCTCTATCTTAGAAGGGCTTTTGGATTTTTCTCTCCAAGGCATGTAGGAAAAAGAGGAGGAAAGCTGAGATAAAGAAGAAATGTAAGAGAAAATATAATTCCAGGAACCTGAGAACCACTATTCCTTTTTCTGATTCATGACTATGAATTGGGTTTCATAGAGTCCTAAATCAGAGTGTTGTCATCTGGTAGAGTTACAGATGTTTGAATCCTCAGAAGAATGTTATGATTGGATGGTATATCACACAATCCTAGAAAGCAATGATGAAAAGAATTTTTGTGGAAAAGTCAGACATTTAGCACAAATACTCTGATTCTTGTCCGTTAAATCAAACAAAAAACAAAATATTAACACCCATTATGACACTTCAAAGGGACTTCCAGAATATCTTTTAAAAAATTATTTTTAGAATATATATAATCTAAAATTTGTATATTTGATAAGTTTTCTTTTCTTAGCATCATACTGATGTGAAATATACAGGGACAATTGGAGAAGCTGGTAGGAGGGTGAGGGATCTCAATGTGCTGTGAAGATTCTTCAACCAATTACGGGATTGTTTCTCTTTGTTTATGTGATGAAGGTCAGGGATCTCACTATATCTGAAAAACTAGAGGCACCATTTGTCCCAGTTGGACAGCCGAATTTTGTAGCAATTATAATACATGGGTTATATAGAAATTGAAGGGCAGAAGAAACACCAAGAAGTCCATACACCTGTTACAGATGAGTGTGGCAGCCTAAGGGTGTGTGAGCTATTTCATGAATTGAGAACGAAGAACAAAACTTAAACCTAGGAAGAAAAGAGACCATCATTGGCTTGGGGTAGTGCTTGATTTAATCAGACACTTTATATTGAGGACATATATTTATGTTGAAAATAAAATATTTGAGCAGTTCTGATATGCAGTATATGGGTCAGACAATGACATAATCTTCCAAATATTAAAGTTCTTTCCTGCAGGCTTGATTTTCCTAATGGTCAGATTAATAGCAACTAACTTCCTAACCACATAATTCAGGGGAGTCATGTTAGCATAGAATGAGCATGCCTCATACATTTACTTGATAGTGATCAGATGTCCACATTCTTAATCTCTTGTTGTGAAATTAGTTCTAAAGGTTTAGTTGTATTTCCAGTTGCTACAGGATATGGCACTAATTGGATGTTATGTGGGAGTACTATTTAGCCCAATTAATTCAACTTTTTTCTGCTCATCTTCTGGATTGGTTGAGTACTTCGTTTTCTAAGGCTGGCTGGCTCTGGAAGAATGCTTTCAGAAAGGTGTATCAAGTATAACATTGTATCTTGCTCCCCCAAAACAAAAATGTGTATGTACTAAATTGAACCTGAAGAGCTGGCAAAAGAGCTACTTAGCAGTTGTTTTTATTTTAAAATAGTCACTTTAAAATAAAACATCAGAATAATTGAATTACTGTTGATTTTAGTTTAGTTCTTTTGGAATTGCAGAATTCTATTTTTTGCTGCCATTGTATGAGAATAAATTTTAAAGTGTTCTCTTGAAATAGAAATTTGTATTTTAGTGCTAGTACAAAATTAAAAGAGCACTTTTAACATCGAGAGAGAGAGAGAGAGAGAGAGAGTGTATACAAGTGGGGAGGGATAGAGAATGACAGATAAATTGATAAGCAAAGGGAAACCATTTATATAGCATCTGATTTCTGAATTATTCTTTGTTCTTCCATAGAAACAGGAAGTCCTATGTCACATGAAATCACTAAAGTCATAATTTCTCATATCATCTTGCGAGAAAATTACATAGAATCTGATTAAGAAATAATGTGGTTACCAAAACAGATTAGCAGAGAATATCATTGTCTTTGATTGTCTTTAATATCATCTCTGATTCTAAGGTTATTAGTCGCTCATTTGTAATGTGGTATCTCATCTCCTATGTCAATTACTAGGTTAAAATCCCACAAGAATTAATACTGCTTCCCAGAGCATCAACATAACACAAAGATTGACAGGCCCTTGTGATCAAGTTGTATACCAAAAATATAGTCACCAAAAATAAAGTCATTTTAGATCTTCTGTCACTAGACTTAATGGGAGTAGATAAGTAACTTACAAGAAAATTTTCTTTGGTGTAGTTAAAGTTAAACTTGTGAAAACTGCTACTTGGAATGAGATGGTAAAAAGATAAGCTTTACAGAGAAAATGATTTATCAATCATTGCCAGCATCCATTTCTCTTTCTCTAGATATTGCTGTTGGGTTCTGTATGGTTTTTCTTGCCTTATCCTAAAGTGGAATTCATTTGTGTTGATGACATCATAATTCATCACAGAAATTCTTCCACTTTCCCCAGAATCAGGGCATATATGCTAAGGTCATTCCTGTGAAAATTAACTATTATAAATTCAAGATATCAACAACAACAATAAAGTCAACATGACATGCACATAATCAGTTGCAGCCACATGATATCAAAAGTAGTAATGACAAATATTCAGTTAAAAAACTAAAGTTATAAGGAAAAATAAATTTAAAAAAATACGAAGCTATCAATTGAACTCTTAGAAACTCTATTGGCTTTTTTGAATTCAATTTTTTTAAATGAGATGAAGTTTCTTTTGGTCTTTCTGTTTTCAGTGTTGGGTCAGAAAAATATCTTATATCTTAAAATACCAACTTAGTAATTTGTAAGTAATCAAAAAGTCATAGAATTTTAAAGTGAAAAAGGAAAGTCATCATTTAGGCTGTTTTCAATAATGACACATTATAATAATGACAGGTCATCAGAAATATCAAGAATTGAACACATGCATATGTACCTACAGATATATTAAGTTGTATAAACATAATATGTGTATATATGTATATGAGTTACATATACACATGTATATATGTTGTTGAGCTTATTTTCTAGAGATTCAATTCTAATTCTGTAGGTCTGGAGACTGGCAAAGTAAGATTTCTGATGACCAGCCAGATTTGGAAATTGCTTATGTAACAACTTCCATAACTTTGCATATGTAGTTTGGCCTATCTACCAGCTTTCATACAGCCAACTGACAGTAGTTAGGGATAAAACCCAGGCTTCCTGATTCCTGACTTTTTCCATTAACCCAGATTTCTTCTTCAAGATGTTTAATGAAAATGGCTAATCCCATCTGTCACTCCACTTACAGCTTTCTTTAGCTTTTGTTTAATGAAGAATTATTTACGCTGCTGATTCACTACTTCGTCTTTAAAGGTAACCCAATATTGTGTTTGTACATAAAAATAAAACTGTTAACACTTGGTCCCTTTGATGGGAAATGATTTTCACATGTTTTCTCATTTCCCTTTGTTAAGATTTATCTTCTAACTTGTGGTTTTTTCACTTCAAAGTTAAACTGTTTAAATCTAGACTAAAGCAAATTGTTTATTAAATTCACTTGCTTAACAATTTCAGAGAAGTCAGCCAATGAATTGTTTATTGAGAGGGTCGTGTCCTTTCTTCCTTTCTTTCTCTCCTCGCCCTCTTATAATCCCCAAAGGAAATGGCAGATGTGAATAGCTGAAATGAAATGGAATATACTGGCATATGTGACTGCCCTCTGTTGGATAAAATTAGATCTGCTCCAATATGTTAGTTTGTCTTGCCCTCTAGTGGTCTGGGCAGAGGATAATAATAAGGACACTGGAAAAATTTGCATGAAGGATCAGGTATTTATTTCTTTACTTTTAAATAACATTATTCAACCCCAAACCTGATTTAATAATAACTATAATTTAGGAAGTAAGAAATCACCTTAATCGTGCCTCAAATTTTATTTATGGATAAATCAATACAATTATTAAATGAATGTGTTATATAAGGATTGTGAATTTATGGTTACTTCTTATACACAACTTAATGCATTAATTCTATTGGAAACTTCTAATAGGTAATTTTTGAAAATGGATTTCATTCACTATGGCTGAGATTTTGACAACTGAAGAAGTAGCATGCAAAAGATTTTAAACAAAGAAAATCCTCATTTTTGAAAGAAAAATGTGACTTAAAATATGAAAATTAAGTAAATTAAGAATTTATTACCATTTAAACTTAGTTTAAACATAAACTTCATAATCACTCTATTAATCCTAAAATAATTAAGTGTAACCTATTTTTTTCCAGCTCTCAGGTGAATAAGAAATAAATAAGACTTTTGATCTTTTGTAGCCTACAGTAATCAGATTTGAAAATTCTGGCAAGATTGAGTCTTGTTTCTAAGGATAGATTAAATTTTTTTCCATTTGTTCCATCACCCTAAATGTACCCCTTTCATGGATCTTATGACGTGATTTTTTTCTTGTTTATCATCTCAATAATTCATCTCTGAATCCCCAGTGTAGAATATAATAGCTGAACCATGATGGGCCTTTAATAAATCTTTGTTTCCAGCACTTCTTCTCACCTTCACCTATTCTCTTGCTTCCTCTGGTGTTCAAGAAACCCTGAGACCTTACCATCAACACTTCCATTAAAAGGTAAATCAGGCATCTATTGCCTTAAAATAAAGTCAACAATTTATTTACCTATTTATAAAGGATATATATGTGTGTGTATTTAATTATATTTATAATTGTATTATATATATATATATATATTCACACACATAGATAAAGGATGGATATTCTGGAAGAGAAAGAACAACTATTTCTAACCCAATGAAAGAGATTACCATGTAGATATTTGTATTCTTTCTTAAAAAAAAAAATAAGGTTTGGTCTTATCACTTCATAAGGCCATATGCCTTAAAACAGCAAAACTACCTCATCTGTTTTTTTTCCCCTAGTTTCATTATTCTCATTTTTTTTCCAGTTCATATTTGTGCATTTGAAAAACTGTGGTTTGGACACCAAACCTGAACTTTCCAATTAAGCCAAAGAACTTTCCCTTCACTGTCGGTACCAACAGGAGTGACACTCAGCCAGATATGGTCATACTGGTTGCATAAAGCTGGTATCTATCCTTGTTGATTGCTGAATCGGTTATGATGAGCTGATGCTTATTAAATACTTTAATGATCACCGTGGGGCAACAAGACATTTTCATTTGTCCACTCCAGAGCTTTGCATGTGCTCTTCCCTCTTTCTAGAATCACTCACCTCTTTCTCTTCTAATACTGAATCTCAGCCATGTTGGATTTAATAGATGACATATATGTTATTTGGTGACTTCTAAAAACTCCAAGATAGAGTTAATCACAGCTTTATTTGTGTACTTTGTAAAAACTCTATTAAGGTGCTTATTATTGTCCAGCCTATTCCTGAGCACTGGGAAGCTTTAGCTGTGAACATTGATTTTTAATAATTGTCTAACCATGTGCTTTAAATTTTTACCTTTCATTCTTTTTTGGGGATCATTTTTTAAATCAGATATTACCAAGTCTGACTAAGTCCTTTTGCATTTTATCTTTTATATGTCCTATCTTTCTATACATCCTAGAACATTTTATAAATATTAACTTTCATCTTTAAATTAATTAATCTTCCAATTATTTTTTAATTTCTAAAAGCTGTTTCTTATTCATGTATTGTTTCTTTTTCATAGTATAACATTCTTATTTTATAGATACTATATTTTCTTTATAAAAAAACATTTGATTTTAAACAAATTCTCATCATTATGATACATAAATTATATATTACTATTGTTTTTTCTCTGTCGTGTTGTAGATATCCTCCAAACTATTTTGAACACTTGTTTTCTGCTCACATTTAAGAAAAAATAAATAGAAAGCTCTGTGTGTGTGTGTGTGCGTAAAGTTCAGCAGACTTCATATTAGAGTGAGTGGCTGGGAGCAGCCATTAAACTCGAAAGGCTTCAAAGTCCAGAAAAAGAAAAGCTTTGCTCTGTAGTTTTTCATTCAAAGAGTTGTGCTGAGAGAGATGATGCAATTTTTTAAGTGAAGAACTCTGTGATTTGTGTCTATAGCCAAGGGCCTGGTAGCAAGGGTACCGCACGTGGTGGCGGGAGAGTTCTACTCTCTGTTGACTTTGCAGTCTGTACGTGAAAGTCACTTAAGCATCCTAGAGCAGGTTAAATCTCTCCTTGACTTTGTGGCCTGTAGTTCTCTTCTCAGTTATTCCACTCTGTAATTTAAAGCCACTTTTGGTTCACTGTTTTTCCTTTTGTCTTTTTCCAAAATGTATGGTTCTTGGCCCATTGATTTCATCTTCACCATTTACTTCATTGTGGTGGGCTTTATACCTTTTTATTTTCTTTACTATAAACTTAATAACTTTACTTTAAAAAAAGGTTGTAGGAAAGAAAAGAGCTAGATGTCTGTGATCAGTCCACCATTTTGAAACGTAAGTCCTAAGAAGGACCAAGGGAGAGAACAACAAACATTCATATTGTCTTTGAGATGAGAAAATAGAGTGGCAGAGAGTAGTACAGTGATACTATTTTAATTCCTTTCACGTTCTTAAAGCCTACCTATTGGATCAAATACCCTATCTTTATTTGAATCCAATAATAAAATATTAAAGTGCTCTTTGAGGTCATCTTGTCAAACTTTAATTTGGAAGTTGGAAATCCTTCTATACCATTTCACTCAATCTGCTTCCAGAATATATATCATCATCGTCAATGACTACTTACTGCAGTACTAATCATTGGAAAGTTCTGCTTTGTTAGAAAACCCTTCTACTATGGAAATTCACCTTCTCTCTTAGTTTCGCCCACTAATTCTAATTTATCTAATTTATAAATTTTAATTTATGAAAAACATGTGCTTCAGGGGACTCTTTGAACACTTGAAATTATATATAAAAAATAATTTTTATATGTGCATAGAACATTTTTCTGGGAAAAGGTCCCAGAAAAACTTAACAAACAAACAAAAAGCTAAAAGTCACTGGTCTCAAAACTGTACAGAGAAAGCTGGCTTTCTTTAATTTCTGGCAGTTCTCCAAATATCTAAAAATAACTATGATGCATTTTTATTTTTTATATTTATACAATGAAAGCTTCAAAGTCATTAAATAGTATGATACTGTGGCCATTTGAATAGGATTCAGATTTTAAAGAGCTCAATCTAAAGTTATTGTAAATCTGTTCGTGCTCATTACCCACAAATAAAAAGGAGTCAATTAGTAAAACAAAGCAATAAATTCAGATACTCTTACTGATGGGAACTAGAGGTTTATTGTCTTTCTAAGAAGTGGAATGATCAGAATAATACAGGAAATTCTCTGTATTCCTATGCTCTACTGTTAAATCATCACACTTGGAAGCTTTTTAGTAAAAAAGAATGTGATCAAATCACTGGGATTTTTGCTTTCACTGATAAATATACCATCACTATTTATAAAAACCATTGTAAAATCTTGAGCAATTTGTAGAAAGCATACTACTTTGTATAAAATTATTATGGCTTTGTGAAAAGTATCACAATTATCAGGACTTCATGAAAAATTTTAAGTTTTTTTTATAACATGTAATTTTTCTTTGTTAAATTGTTTTAAAAATAAATGATAATTTTAACATAAATTAGAAAAATAAAGAAAACAAAAGTCACATGAACTATCACTACCCAGGGTATCAATATTGAGATTTTGGTGTATATACTTTCAGAATAAAATGTATTCTTTAATTATCAACATGTTATGAATATCCTTTCACTAGAGTGAATATAGACCTAACTTTTTATTTTAAATTGTAACATAGTATTCCATTGTTTAGATTCACTATAGTTTACTTAACCTGTTTAAATGGACATTTTGTTTTCATTTTTTGCTTTTATAAACACAGTATAATAGAAACCTTATGCATAGATATTGTGATTATACATATTGCAAAGTTCCTTTGAGACATATTTATACCCCTACCCACAGTAAATAAGAATCTTCCCCGCTTTGGCACACTGAGACTAAAACAGGGTATCAAACCTCATGTTAGTTTTTACTAATCTGTTAGCAAACTGTGGCATCTGTCCTTGTTTTATGATGCTACTTTTTTGGCGGGGAGGGACCTCAGTGCAAAAGATCACTATTTCTATCCAGAGGTAATATCATGGTCAGTGTGAGTTCTCTTGGTTTTTGAGGCTTGTGAATTCATGAATAGTAAGAGTTGTTGTAAGAATCCTGCAAAGATCCTATGGTTTTGAAATAGGCTTTGCTTGATAATTCAAAAAGATTAATTCAATCCATCTCTATAAAGAGGAAATACATCCTCATACTCTTATAAGGATAGAAGCTGCTGTATAAACATCAATATCTATTATAGTAAATTCCAAATTTGAGGGTATGAGGATGAAATAAGGAAAATAATGCAGAGAAAAAAAGGATTGCTGGATTCAGAGAAAATCCAAAAGCTTCCTTTTGACCAGTAGCTTGTATGAATCTCTGATACCTGATCTTTCTCCTCAAACAGCCAGTGATCAATTTTTTTAAAGTTAAAATAAAAAATTAAAATAAAATTATAACAAAATTAAAAGGTATAAAATAGACATTCTTTTATAATACCCTAGTTTAATATAGTTATTAATGAACAAAAATTATTTAAAAAGAAGGTAGTAAGAGCAGGGAGACCCAGGTTTAGATAAATTGACAACCATTTCCTGAAAAATTACGTTATTATTCTTATTCAATTATTTTCAATTTTAAGGGATTTTAAAAATTATTTTATTTTACTCCAGATTTTTTTCACCTTAAAAAATCATAAAATGAAGCCAATGCATATACAATAGAGTTGATTCTTCATTATATTTTAAATATGATAACCAACCTTTAGTATTTTAAAAACTGAAAGGAAGTTCTGGTTATCCATGTTTTTTCTTAAGACTCAATTGGTCTTAAAAGGAGTTTATGGACTTTTTAAGATGAAGTTTAACAAAAAAGCAATTATGTTCCTGGAATGTCCTAAAGTTAACCTGATTTGGATTAATATTTCCAGAATATGGTAATGTTAAGTCCATTTTTTTCTATTTCTACACCCTTATTTAGCCACAAATTTGTAACATAAATTGTATAATTTGATATTCAGTGTTTTAAAATATATGCCACCCCAAGCATACAAATGACTGAGAATGTTATACCTAGTGCTTTAACAGAGAAACCATGATGATGCCACAATAATGATTCATTTTGCTCCCATCTGAGTTGTTCGCATCACAGGAATTGGACCTCTGTAGCAGCCCTGATTGGTTATTTGCAGCCTGGCTGATCATATCATCACTATGTGCTGTGCACAATGCCAGGTTAATTTCTTCTTAGGCCAGTCTTAATGGGTTGCTCCCTTGCAACACCGTTGGCATCTTGGCACTCCCCTTCAGTATCATCCCCTTTGCTTTTAGTATCATTCCCTTGGCATTTTTCCTGTGTTGAATGCTCCACGCACTGTTTTTGGACCTCAGGCCTCCTGGTTTTTGTTGGAGCACATCCTCCTGTGACTTCTTTCTCTGAGAAGCAGGTTTTGAAAAATATTGTTTTGAGCCTTGCATATTCAGAATGTTTTATTTTACCCTCATTTGTGATTTAATTGTGTCAGAATATAAAACTCAAGTTAGAAATAATTCTCCTTCAGATTTTGATGTCTTTTTACCATTGTCTTCCAATCTCCAATGTTTATGCTATAAAGTCCCATACCATTCTGATTCCTGACAGTGCCTATGTTATATCCTTGGCTCCTATTCCTTTTACTCCTTGGAAGCATTTGAAATCTCTTTATCTAAATACTTTTGAAATTTCAAGATGACATCCCTTATTTAAGTGTTTTTCAATTGTATTTTGCTGGACAGTTTCTGAGCTCAGCCTTTCAGTTCTGAGAAAAAAATTTATTATTTCTTCTTAATGTGTTCCTTATATATTCCTTTTTGTCTATCATCTATCTCTATATCTATCTGTCTGTCTGTCCATCCATCCATCAGTCCGTCCATCCATCCGTCCGTCCATCCATCCATCCATCTATCCATCCATCCATCCATCCGTCTATCCATCCATCAATCCAATATATCTTTCTTTCTGTCTCTGTCTCCAACAATTTCTATTAGCTAGATATTGGATCTTGGGTTCTTAAAATCTTTATAAAATCTTTATAAAATCTTTTTAAATAAAGAGTTCTTAAAAATACTAATAGTTGTTTTTTATTTTTTATAACCTGATCATTACTCTTTTTTTTAAAGAAAAACATCCCATTCTCATTTCATAGATGCAAAATCTCTTATCCAAAAGTAATATTTTTTGAAAATCTTTTATCTGCTCCATGTAATTTTCCTGAGATTCTATGATTCTTCTGAGGTTTATTTTCATCTGTTTGTATTGGTTTGTTCATTAATTTTGGAAATGTTTTTAACTTACCTGGAGATGTTTCACTGTCTAGTGATTTCTAAGAATGAGGCACTAAGAAGTGGAAGGTAAGCTGTGTTGGCTCATGGACTCCTGATAGGCTTAGCATTAAGATTACTGGGATAGAAACTTGACCATGAAACCCGAATATTGAAGTCTGGAGGTCTTTTCTTTGAGACAGGCAGTGTATCTAAGGAAAAATCTCAAACCTGGGGTTATAAGATGGTTTTCAGCCTCCTGGGGTACAGCACTGAATATCCAAGCACAGAAGAATGCTAGGAAAGCACTGGGGATCTGCATATGGCATATAGACTTTTATTCTCTTTCTAAGCCCAGATCTTACACTTGACCCCTTCCTTGTTCCAGAAGTCTGAGATAATCTGACTCACTTTCGCTAGAGAAAATTTTTCTCTTTTGTAAATGTAAAGAAGGAGGCTATTTCAGTTGTGAAGATAGGGAAGGGAATGTGAACCGTATTTACTCCTATGCACTCTTCTGCTGATTTTTTGTTTTTATGTCCATTCTTCATAACTACTGTCTGACGTAATATGATTTGTTATGTACAACTCTTAAGTTCTTTTTGGTTGATAACAGATGCCCACTGAACAAATTCTGAGGTGAATGACATTAGCTAACCCATTCACTAGCTTGCTACCAGGTTGTAAAAAATTTAAGTTTCAAACCAAGTTGTGCCCCACCTACAGACACACACACACACGCACACACAAAACAAAACAGTTCATACGATCTTTTCTGTTAAATCAAGGAAATCCCAGCTCTTGGTTTTTTTATTTGGGCAAACACCAAGATTTTAGGGTAGGATTCTGTGACCCATATGGCTGGCATTCAGCAAAAATATCCCAGAGTTCACAACTGGACACAGGGCCACTTAGCGAGTTAGCCTGAAGCATCCTTTGAGGTAAAGGGATTATACCTAACTGGCTCCTCATACCTCATTTATAGGAGAGTGGGGAGAGTCTCCAAAATATTTTATACAATAGCCCTATCTTGAATAATTTTAATTTCACAAATGAGAATTCACATCTAAAAGTTATCAAGCTAATCAATGTATTTGCCAACATTTAGTATATTAACTGGCAAGCTTTGGATGCTAATTAACATATGGATGACAGAAACAAGTATAAGTATTAGCCACATCTAATGTAGGAGCTTCCTTAGAATGCTATCTGATTACAAGTCAATTGTACTGATTCTTGATCAGTATTTTAAGTGACCACCCCTGGCTTGGACATTCTTGCTTAGTACCTGGGTTACAGAAAAGCTAAGTAGCACACTTGCTATATCACATTGCCTATGTTCAACTTTTTTTATAAAGCATGTTAAGACTGTAACATTTGTCTTCAAAGAAAATTGTGCTCCTAAGAACGGACCCAGGCCTCTTCATCACTATAGGCTTCCTTATACTGATCTAAGTTTTCTAAGCTTTCTCGACTCTGCTAAGTCATCTACTTTGTCATTGACAATTGTTGACATCCGGCTTCTGCTGTCACATATTAACTCATTTTCCTTGTCCTTCTGGATTTACACTCCTTAAAAGATATACTTACTTTCATATTAGTGGGTTATAGAAACAGCAGAGATAAACTTAAATTACTTAAGCTTCATCTCAACCAACAGTCCATTGAATTTATTTTCCTAAAAGTGGGAAAAAATTTTTTATCAGATCATTTAGGCAACATTGGGTAAAAGCATACATTTCCTACCAATATTTTAAATAAGATTACGGAAAAAACTATGGAATTAATAGTTTTTAACATCACCTACATCCTTATTCAGAGAGTGAGAATTTACAAACAAAAGCAGAGTTAGAAGAAACAATAATGATTCATTAGTTGACTAGTATTGTTTTAGATCTTTCCTTTTGAAATTATTGTTCA
>NW_006433953.1:2572507-2616202 GCF_000325575.1 Pteropus alecto
ATCAAAACATAATCAAAAATAAAACAAAATCACACGATAAATCCTTTAATTGTGTTCTAAATAATAAACTTGTTTTCTGATAAAATGCAGTATTAACTGTCATGAAATTGAGGAGGAAATTATTGAAGGATATCATTGTGCCTGAAAAAGTGACCAGAAAGGTTGCTGGGTTTTGCATATATACAGTTAGAGTTGATTATAGTGAAAAGTTCCAGAAAAAAGTATCTATGAAGGTACTGAGAGTTGCTTCAATTACCTGAAAATGATATTTTATGTTATGGTTTTCTATAAACACACCCTTGTGCTTGAAATAATTGTAAAATTTGAGTTTTAAAATCTAATCTCTTTTATGTGGCTATGTCATAACAGTTGGGATTGTTTCTGCTGCCTTTGCCTCAATTTGGGGCACACTGATTAAAAAAAAATTGAAGTATGTTTTCACACATTATAATCAAAATTCATAAAATAAAACCATATTATAAGTTATATTTTCAATAAGATACATTTTACAATAATATCAGAATATAGTTTTTAATTGTGAATATTAGAAAATGAAGCCATCTCTATGGGCTTTGACAATCACCAATATTGTTAAATATTTATAAATTACTAAAGATAATACCATTCTTCTTGTTTAATTATGATGTCATATATCACAACTCTATGTAGACAAACCATATTATATCCAGTTTTTATTCTACATAGCAGTTTTATTCCAGGATGTATTATTCCAGGGTGTGATTGATGGATATACAAATATAGTAAGGTCCAACTGTATAACACATAGGGATTGATCTTTCTGTAACAATACTAATAATAAGTTAAGATTATCAATTATTATTTATTGAGTCCATATTTGTATGTTGTTTTACAATAATCCTCTGAGGTAGGTAATTTTCAGATTTTACATTTTCACATATTATTGAGATAGAGGGGTGATCACGTTGTAAGATATAAAAATGACAAATCACTGTGTTGTACACCTGAAACTAATATAACTAATATAAAGTTATATACCAACTATACTTAAATTAAAAAAAAAAAGAAATCTAAATACTGTACTTCACGAATCTAAATAGTTAAAAAATCTGTGAAGCCCATGGCCAAAAAAAGATGAACATAGTGGAAACTAATGTGCATAATAACCATCTCAGAAACTTTGGGAAAGGAAGACTGGCAATGAGGGGAGAGATTCGCACTAATCATCTCCATACAAATGGTCATCAAAGCCATTGATAATCAGTAGTAGTTCAATAAATATGTTGCATCTAAATCATAAAATACTTCCTGACTACTCTCTATAAGTGTCATAATATGCCTAAAATATTCCTTTTGAATTTTATTATTTAATTCATTTCTTTATAGATAGTGAAGTGGAAGTAGAGAGAACTTTAGTAATCTGGAGACAGACCAAGATAAAGAAGCGAATACTCAGAAAGCTTTTTTTTTTAAAACTAACACAGGGTCCCAATGGCAGATTTAAGACTAGAATTAGACACTAAGTACCCAAAATGCCAAAATGAAAAAGAGAATATTAAATTAAATATCACTCATTTATCAATTACAAAAAAAAACAAACCAAAAAACTGAAACCTATCTACAGGATGGAATTCTTTTCTATACACTTGAAGCTAGAGTATATCTGTAAAAGACCTTACATAGTCGTCTATTTATAGAGGCTGTGATCATACACTTAAAAAAATGTGAAGATTCAGTATAGGTGGAAAAAATTAAAGATTTCTAATGGTAATAATTTTTAATGCTAAATTTACAGAAAGGCAATTTTTAAGGTTAAAAATTGAATCCTATTATCAATGAAAATGTAGTGAAAAATTCAATAACATAATCAGAAGGGTAGTTGTCCTTGAACTCAATAATAATAACATTAATTTTCTTAGAACATTTAGAATGTAGCTTTAAAAATTCAGTTTGGTATTTCTAGACATTTTTATCTGTGCTTCTAACATTGTATAATTTGGGGACTTGAGCTGAAATTAGAAACTGTCCCTCTGACTGTGCAACATGCTCCATAATATATGGCCATCAATGTATCAATAGAATAAGTCCCTGTTTCCTCCATCTACTCTCCTTTTTCCTTCCAGCAACCACATGGGACACTATGTGAACAAAAAGTAACACAAGATGTGATAAAATTAACAAAAAAAAGCGCACATTTACTTGTTCAATTTTTAAAAAATAGTTCTAGAGATGGACTATAAAAAAAAGTTAAAGGCTTAGATAGGGCTTTACTGTTACCAGGAAAATTTTGGAGTTAATAAAACTAGAAATACTAAGAATGTTAGTTACTAAAGTATAGAAATAAATTCTTATTTTTACGGGAATAAGTTTTAGAAAATTTATGTGGCATAAACCTAAAGGACAATGAAATTTGATTTAATTAATTCATTAAATAGGTGTTGCATGAAGACCTACCATGTGTAAGTCTTGTGCTGGGCCTTGCAAGTAGAACAAGGATGAATAAAACATGTCTCTTGCCTGGAGGCACTCACAGTCATGGTCTAGTGAATGATAATAAAAAACTAAGTACACAAAGAGAAGGATTTGTGTGATCAATATGTTGGGAATTAAAGTCTGGTAAGCTATCTATCTACGGTGGTTGATTTATTGATTTTTACCTTATCTTATTTCAGAAAGAATGTTTTAAAAATGACATAGACACAATGAAACAAATATGAAATCTGGCATGTTAAGGAAAAATAAAAAGTAACCCTTACAAAGGCGGAAATACATATGTACCTCTCTTTCCAAAGTATAAACAACAACTCGACCAAATTTGAAGTGGAGATAGACAAAGAAAATACTTGGAAAGAAAAAGATGATGAGAAGAATGTTGACTTTTTTTTAAAAGAAAAATCCACAACACATATATTTTAAATAATATCAAATTTACTTGCTAAGACTTTGAAAAATTAAATATCATCTCTTAGTATCAGATGTTATCCATAAATTTAAAGTCTTTTAGAGGCAGTATGTGGCATTTACTCTTTGCTATTTTTATCTCTTTATATATATACATATATATATATTTTTAATCATTTTGCTGCTTATTATCAAATCTCCATGTAATTAAAATTGGAAAATGAAAAGAGATTAAAAGCTTAAATCACTGTTACTTTCTTATAGCTTCAGTGGAGTGTTGAATAAAAAATTTATAGTTTGGCATCATCTTGACTCTTGAACTTATTCTCAGATCAGCTACAAATTTGTCCTACGGCCTGAGGCATTGAAACACTACAGAGCTCTGTAATAATTTCCTGTCAGATCAGACAACCCAGTTATTCCATTTCCCAGGTTTCCCAGTGACCCATATTATTGTCAACAACAGGATTGCTTCAGCTTTAAATTTAGAATGTCTACTGGGTTTGCAGATTCGGATATTTGTTTTACCATTTAGCTGAAAATGTACAATGCATTTTAGAGTGATAGAGTTTGCTCTGTTCATTCATCCATCCTTTTATTCTATTTGGTTCTTAGTGCAAAAGAGAGCGTGCCACCTACTAGGTGTGAAATAAAAAGAAATAAGTATATTATCATAAAATGTAATGTTTGTCTGTTAGATCAATTAAGACTAAAAAATAAAAAAATTTTGTTTTAGTTTCATTTAATCTTTCTTTGATGCTCTTTCTTTCTCTATTTAGATCAAGCTTCTGGCCTATATTATCTTCCTTCTCTCTCAAGAACTTCTGTTAACATTTTTATTTTTATTTTTGAAAGGCAGCTCTACTGGCAACAAATTCCTTCAATTTTTGATTGAGAAAATCTTTATTTCTATTTCACTTCTGAAGAATAATTTCACAGAGTGCAGAATTCTAGGTTGGTGGTTTCCTTTTCTCTCTCAACATTTTAAATGTTTGACTTCATTCTCTTCTTTCTTCATGCTTTCTGAAGAGAATTTGGATGTCATTTTTATCTTTATTCCTGTTTAGGTAAGGTGTTCTTTCCCCCTCTGGCTTATTTCAAGATTTTTTCTTGATCTTTGATTTTCTATAATTTGTAATTTCTGTAATTTCTGTAAACATGATTGCCTAGGTGTAGTAGAGTTTTGTTTTGTTTTGTTTTGCTTATTGTTCTCTGAGCTTCCTGAATCTGCAGTTTGGTGTCTGACATTGATTTGGGGAAATTCCCAGTCATTGTTGTTTCAAATATTTCTTCTAGTCCTTTTCTTTCTTCTCCTTCATGTATTCCCATTAAATGTATGTTACACATTTTTAAATTGTTCCACAGTCCTTGGATATTCTGTTCTGTTTTTCTCCCCAGTTTTTGTTCTCTTTGCTTTTTAGTTTTGGAGGTTTCTATTGAGATATCCTCAAGTTCAGATATTCCCTTCTCAGCTGTGTCGAGTCTACAAAGGCATTCATTTTTGTCACGGCGTTTTGTTGTTGTTGTTGTTGTTGTTTTTGTTTTAATCTCTAGCATTTATTTTCAGTTCTTTCTTAGGATTTTCATCTCTCTGCTTACATTACTCATCTACTCTTGCGTGGTATTTTAGCTATTAGAGCCCTTGGCATATAAATCATAATTGTTTTGAATACCCAGTGTGATAATTTCAACATCCCTACCTTGCTGGTTCTGTTGCTTGCTCTGGCTTTTTGAATTGTGGGTTTGTTGTTTGTTTGTTTGTTTTGTTTTGGCCTTTTGGTATGCCTTGTAACCTTTCTCTTTACAGCCAGACATGATGTACTAGGTTAAAGGAGATGCTGTAAATCAGCCTTTAGTAATGTGGTTGTGAAGTGGGGTCAGTGCAGAGGAAGAGTTCTATACTCCTGTGATTAGGTCTTAGTCTTTTAGTGAATCGATTCCTCTAGACTGTGAACATCATAGTGTTTTTAATCTTTTATTCCATCTTAGATGGGAGCAGATGGCTAGAGTGGGCTAGAGTTGGGTATTTCTTTTCCCCCAGGTGGGCTGGGCTCTGATAAAGCCTCAGGTTAGTCTTTTGTTAATTAGTTTCCCCTGAGATCAGGCTTTGTTACAAAGAACAGAGTGCACTGGTGTTTTTCAAAATGGTTCTTTTCCTCTCCCCTGCTGGAAACATGAGGGTACTTTTCTCCAAGATACTGTGGGAACTTGGTTGAGTTCTTGGAGTTAAGTTTCACAAAATTTTGGTGCTTCCCTGTCAGGGGACCCCCTCAGTCTCTTTAGCTCTCAGAGTTTTTTACATGAATCTTCAGCAATTTGTCAGTTACAGTTCTGGTTTTTCTACCCCAGCACTAGTTCCCCTGGTGGTCTTAGCTTGTGAATCTCTGCTCTGGAAAGTTATTTTCTGTATTTGCGTCTGGGTTTCTCTCATCTCGGGGACAGCAGTTTGCCCTGTGTTTTCACCTCTCTCTCTCATGGATTCTAGAAGGATTATTGATTTTTCAGTAAATTCAGCTTTCTATTTGTTGTTTGGATAGAGTAGTGGCTTACAAGATCCTTGTGTTCATAACTGGAAACTGGAGGTCAATCTTACACATTTAAAAAATTCGCTTACCTTTTCCCTAATAATATAGAATAATTAAATATCCTCTTATGTTATCTATGTAAAAAAGATAAGTGATCTTGACAGTCTAATCCTGTTTTATAATATAAAAAAAATGACTTTAGGTTGCAGAAATACTAAGAACCCTTATAACTTGAATTCTAATAATTAAAGGTGGTCAAAGTTGAAGAGGAGGGAGCTCCCCTGTTTTAAACATAATCAATGATTTTCATGAATCCAAAGTCAGCATTTAAGGTTTAAATGGCTGGTATAATTTGCTATATTACTTTCTTTAAGTCTCTGTTACTTACGTCAGAGAATACTAATTATCTTTAAAAAAATACTCATTAGTCCCTTTTGCTTTAAGATGCTCTGATATTTATGCCTATTGGGAGTCTATACCCAAACAACTTAGAATGCCAGATTGTCATAAAATATAAACTTGAGGCATATAAATATAGTACACTTTTCCTAAAAGTCAGAGTCATGCCTTATTCTACCATGGAATGTATATTATTATAAACCCCTTTTTTCTCCTGTTTGTGTTAAACTAAGGAGTCGTAGTCTCTTGAGTTCCAGTGTTTTATAATTGATTATTTAGAATTTATTCATTTAATAAATACTGTGTGTATTTTATGCCAGTGCTGAGAATCAAGAATCAACACACAGAATGATCAGTTCTAATGGAATTCACATTGTTCAAAAATTATTAAAACATATTGTATAATCTTATGCTATATATCCATAATATGGAGGTCATGTTTAGGAAGATCAGGTATAAGAGGCATTTTTAAAAATTGGCTCATAAAATTGGCATCATCTTGACTCTTGAACTTATTCTTAGCTACAAATTTGTCCTACGGCCATATCTCCTAGATTTCCTTTCTGTACTATAGACTCTGCAAAGCTAAAATCTACATTTTTCAGCCTTCTTAGACCTGGGGCACCCCTCACAAGCTAGATTCCATTTGAAGAAGCATACAAGTGATAACAGAAAGGTAAGAATTGGGCCATCTGAGGTAAAGTCTGGAGAGATCAAAGTTCTGGCAGTTGCGGTACAAGTTCTAGTGTTTCTAGTAACATGGTGGACATTGGTTGCATGTGGGCTTTTCATTGGACTGTTCCTATGGTGTGGTTGTATGTTTCTCCAAGTTGTATGCTATATAGCAACCAAGCTTGTTTCCCTGGCCTGAAAGAAACTCTTTGTTACCTGAACATCATGAAATGAGGTCCTTTCTTATTAACCTAGATAAAGGAGATTCTATTTTCTGTATCAAGGACTTCAACAATAGAGTATACTTTCTAAGTCTCCATTAAAAGTCTTTCTTAGGATCTCCATTTTCAGTGATCTTAAATCTGATTGTATATGCTAATTTATGAGCTTGAGGTGCTCATAGGCCATAGTTGTATAAATCTGTAATCTTTACCAATCTGTGCTGAGAGCCTGGAAATTGATTTCTGTTGGGTAGTTTTGTTTGTTTGTTTGTTTGTTTGTTTTAAGACTCCAGACTAATGACAAACTCTACTAAAGCATAATAAATTTTATTCTGTCCCTTTTCTACAGTCTATAGAGGTTCACTCTAGGATTCGTGAAGCTCCTTTGGCAAATATTGGATTTAAAATCCTAGCCCTGTGCCCTTAAAACCTTTTATCAGGGTCTGAACTCTTAAGGGTTCTAAGTATCAGCTCTCACTTATCACTCTCTTCCTTTTTTTCTTTCTTCATTTCTATTACATGTGGAATATACTTTCATTATTTTAAGTTCATAAAATGTTTAAATTTTGTTTTAAAACATTTTTTGACTTGTAGTTACTGAGGTCATGATCCATGTCATTTTATTCTTCCATTTTGCTGTAAGCCCATGTCTAAAAATGTCCACGAACATTAATCAAAATGATTAGAGTGTATTTTAATTAGATTGTAACATTTATGAACTGATGATTTCCTACAAAAAGGGCAATGGTCGGCATGTAGTTGTGGGGGAAGAAAAAAATATCCAAGGAGAAAAATCTTCTTGTGCATTTCCAGCACCATCTAAGATAGAAGCTGTTTTGTTTTGGAATGTTAGAACTGGTTATTAAGAACTGTGCTGTTTCACATGTAGCTATTAAAATCTAAATTAATTACATTAAATAAATGAAAAAATTAGTCCTTCAGTTATACCAGCCATATTTCGAGTGCTCAGTAGCCACATGTGCTAATGACTACTGTATTAGACACCCACTATGTATCAGATATTGTATCAGACACTGTTGTACTCATTGGCATTAATAGGACAGAGACCCTATCCTAAGGAGTTATGCTCTAGTCAAGCAAAAGAGAGAATAAACATGTAACTAAGAAAAAGATATTTCAGGTATTGATATGTAATGACAAAAATAAAATAGGACAATATTTTAGTAACTAGGGGGCTGCTTTTTATATAGATTTATTAGCTAAAGGTTTTCTAAGATATCAGTTGAATGGTAACAAAGTGATAGAAAGCAAAAATCTTAAGAGTGCATGAGCAGATGAAGCAATAAATGTAAAAGCACAAGACAAAAAAAACTTGACATGCTTTGGGTACAGACAAAAGGCCGATGTGACTGGAGATCAGTGAAAAGGATGAGAATGGAAGGAGATGAAATCAGAGAAGCCAGCCTAATAGTATGATGTTTCTTTTGGTTGCACTGAGAAGCCACTGCAAAATTTCAAATGGAATAGTAACATGATCTAATATATACTTAAAAAATATCATGAATAAAATGAGAGATAGCACAACAAATTCAATAGACGTGACTCTTCAAACAGTTTGAAAGTGTTGCTTCTTCATTGTCATCCATTATTTTGCACATTTCCAGGGTGTGAGGAGAGGGAGCTCTCTGCCATATAGTCCCTAGTAATAGACTTTTATTTCCAGGCCACTTAGTGGATTTTTTGGGGGCAGTGATCTTTGCATGTGGAGAAAGGAGACTGGGTGCTAGGGTGGTGAATTAAGGGTGGGTGAGCAGGTTACATTTATTGGGAAGACGTTATGTAGGTATGCCAATTTAGCTAAAGTTGGAAGAAGGAAATAAAAATTATTGTATATAAATTTTCTGCAAGTAAATGAAATGTGCCCACTTGATTTTTCATCATATCTCACTAATATTATGCAAACTAAAGGTGGATATCTTCTTTTAAGAGTATCAGCTGGCTATCTGCATTTGACTTTTTAGGAGCCCCATTAATGCAACTGTAATGGGGCAGATGCAAGTTCAAAGCACTAGAGGTTAACCCTCTTTCTACTGTTTAATGAGACAGTGATTTCAGTTGACTTCAAATGTGTCATGTCTTGTAAATCATTAGGCTATTAACTTTAACAGGGTGAATGAATGTACCACTCCTGTCTCCATTTCAGAGTATTAGTACTCTAGATAATAATGGGAGAACACGGGTAATGATCCCTACAGTATTAGCTTATAAATATGACCCTCTTGTATGTGAGGGATTTAGAAGGAAGATGCATTTATATGCAAGAGAAAAAGAGAAAAAAATATGAAAACTTAGATAAAAACAGAATTTTGTGTTTTCTCTTTTTTTCCTATTCAGTTAGGACATTAATAGGATGGCAAATTAAAATTCATGTTTACAGGCACAAGTTATTGTTCAGTTTAGCTTATTTCCCTAATCTTTGGCAGTTTTATGGGTTTTAATTTTAATGTAATAGTAGAAAAAAATGTATAATTGCTGTACTTCTCTGTGTTTTACTTAGAGAGAGTCTCCCAGACTATACTTAAGCTATTTCTTGGTGAGAGAGGCTGCCACTAAATAAGTTATATTGTGTTCCATAAGATTGCTCTAGTGGTCCCAAAGAGTTTGAGATATCCTAGCGCCTTAGTTAGTAGAGTGTGTAGGCTTGGGTCATTTAAATTATTTCCATATAGTTCAGTATATTTTTAACTGATTTGACATTGATAATAGCTGGGCTGGTTAAGGGCATGAACAAATTCTGCATTTCAGGGACTAATTGATATAGCAAGAGAATGTCATAATTAAGAAGTAAAGACATTTAAGCCACCGTAGACACAAAATACTGCCATAATAAATTGAACCTACAAAATGTGAAGTGAGTGGCCCAGTTACGCACATGCAATCTTATTTTATTTAATATCTCTTTCTTGTTAGAGTATAAACCAGCCTCAGGCACCGGGCTAAGGAAGCATTATTACTCAGTTACCAAATGTCAAGGATTTAAGATTCTTATCCACACATAGGTCTGTGAGCTTTATCAAATAAAACATTATGAATAGGTAAGGAAACACTTTTGCCTTTTCTCCTGACAAATTTAATTACATCTAAATGACAAAGGTCCTGCTTCTGAGTCACATTTGTCATTGTGTAGTTAAAAATCATGTGAATTTTCTACATCTAAAAAATGCTAATTTCTGTACCGATATTGGAATCAGAGAAAAAAATGGAATATAAAGTAAAAAATAGATCAAGATTAATAGAGTAGTTTTCTATTTCTTGCCAGGTGAACCAATCTTGGTAACTTTTTGCTATGAATTCCTACTTGTCTATGTTAGTTCTATCGAGAAGGGAAAGAAAAGTTTCCTGTCCTTTCGCTTCTCCTGGATTTAGAATCACTGACCAGATGCAGTGATATAAACCTGCATTTAAATCCCCTATATTTGCCTTTATAGACACAACTGTGAATTGTATTCTTCCTGCATTTGTAATTAGAGGGTGAAACAGATGGCAAAGGCTCAGTGTAAAGAGATGTCCATTAAAATAACTTAATCTGCCAAGTGACTGCTCACTCAATTTCCTCCATGCTTTTTTACAAAAACAGCGGCACATACACATTTTGAAGGAACTTTGTTATGCAGGGCAACTAACATAGTAGCTGGACCATACATTGAAAATGCTAAAACAAACAAACAAACAAAAGCATAAATAACTTAATTTTTTTTTTTTAATGAGCATTGTTGAAGGTGAGAGTTGAGGCTCAGATGGAAGCTCTTCAAAGTACAATTTAATATGCTAAACATGTCTGCTCTCAGTCTACTGTGGGCGTACAGTGAAATATTTTTTTCTCTCTGCAATTTTAGTCATTCTTATGGTAGAAGTATAGCATCAATAAATAATGATGTGAGATACATCCCTCTATGTGTTAAATATAACACACAGAAACATAATTAAGATATTTTAACTATCACATGAGGCAGCAAACATAGTGGTTAAGAATAACAATTCTGGTGTCAGTCCCTCTGGGTTTGAACTGCATCTGCCATTTACCTGCTGAGCGACCTTGATGAAATTACCTAACAACTCTGTACTTCAATTTCTTCCTTTGTCAAATTGGAATAACTGAAAATACTAATCTCAGTGGTTTCTTGTGCTCCACAAATGTTATAGAAATTTAATTATTAAATAAATAAATAGCACGTCATCACTAAAATTTTATTTACTATCATCTCAATATTTTATATTTACTTACTCTTCCTTTTTTTTCCCCCAAAATTTTAATAAGCCATTAGTTTCCAGAAAGAAGCAACTATGGCTTTTCTGCCAAAAAAAAAAAAAAAGTAGAAGTGAACTCCCTAAAATTTAAGGCAGATCTGTAAGTAACTGCAAGGCTCAAGTTCTAAGCTTGGAAAAGTTTCTTGTCTGGTGCCTGTGTTTTTAACAGCTTTCTTGTCTACACAGAGCTGAAGAATTTAAAATATAAAATTGTTATACTACATGAAAATTACACAGAGATAATCTTTCAGAAAGGAAACTATACAGAGATATTTTAGTAGCTCAGTATGTGAGAATCTTCTGTTTGAGTGGCACAAACATGTTTCCTTATCAACCAATATAAAAAATAGTTTTGACACTTGCTTTATTCTGGGCACTGCATTTTGAGATCAACTCAGATTTTATTTGCAGGGAGCTCAGGTTTTTACAGGATGAACACCTCCGATTTTTCAACCCTGTTTTCCCTGCAGTAAACACAGGAAAGGAGAATAATACTCACAAATCTCTGGGGCCATCAGTGAGGCTACTAGAAGCGACTAGGATTTACTCAGTATGTAGAACTGCAACCAGAATTTGAATATTGTGCCAACTTCATATCTAACCTTGGTCAAGTTAGTTTACCTTCACTTGAAAAGTAATATTGCAGTTCTTTAACAGTTGTTATGAGGAATAATTTCATTGATCTAGTATATATTTGATACTCAATAAACAGATTGAGCACTTTTCCCCTTCTCTTTTAGATCCCACCCCAATGCCCTCTATTCAATGCATGTACTTCAATGCATTCCATTCAAGGTACTATTTGAAGCCTAATGCTAATAATTTTTCTTGCTTATATTTCATAATGGTCCAAATTCCAGATATTTGTGTCTATATCCAAAGGCATCAACTCTTAAACATCATATTTAATGTCAAAACAGAAATAATAATAGCTAACATTTACATAGCACTTACTACAAGCCAGGCTCTGTTTTAAGCACTGTTCATATATTCATTCACTTAATCCTCACCACAACCCTATGAAATAAGTATTATTACTTTTCTTGCAACACAGGGAGATAAAAACTTGCTCAAGATCATGCAGCTAGTGATTAGTGAAGTCTAGACTTAATTTGGCATTTGGCACTCCATCAACGTACCGAAGAACTACATTTCAAAGTTCGAAGCATCTCAAAGTGAAGAACAAAAAAGCACCGTGTCTGATGATATTTGACTCTGCAATGTAGACAACATGAAATTAGATACTGAAGAGAAAAATATAAAAGCATTCTTCTAGGTGAATAATATTATCCTCTAAGTAGAAAAATACAACATAATTAACTAACATATTATGGGAAATACTAAAATAGGTCAGTAAAGTGATCTTATTCTAAATCAAAGTAAAAAATCATTTTTTAACAAATAGCAACAGATTAGAAAACAGAAAATATTCCTATTCAAAACAAAAATATAAAGTGATAATAAACCTTGTAAGAATAATGTACAAAGCCTTTATGCAGTAAATATGAAACTTTTTAAAGCTAGACCTAAAAATATCTGAATAAATGAAAAAAATATATCATGTTCATGGATGGGAAATCTCAATATTCTAAAACTTTAATTTTCAAAATAATCCTTCAAATTAATTCAATAGTCATAGAATTTCGAACAGATTTTTCATGAAACATCATGTTAGTCGATTCTAAAATTTATACGGAAAATACAGAATAGTCAAAAGAGTTTTGAAGAATGATAACAGATGTCCTATCAGATATCAAAACATAACTGAAAAATGTAGAAAATAAAAAATTGAGATATTTAATGGAACACACAGGGGTATTCAGAAATGGACAAATGGAAATTTAATATACCAAAAATGTTTTTTCAGATCAGTTAATAGGGGGATTTGGGATAATATTCTATCCACCCAGAAAAATAATACTTGGATTCCTACCTTTGAAGAGTCACAAAAAATGCATTCCAAGTGAACTTAAGACCACTATATAAAAACAAAAACAAACAACAAAAATGAAAATATATTACAAGAAAAAGAGGAAAATGCTTTGTTACCTTAGAGAAAGGAAGATTTTTTTATATAAAAAATACAAGAAAGCACATAAATAAAAATCTTACATTTGATGATGTCAATAACAATATTTCTACAAAGTTAAAGTCAAAGTGGCAAGCTGGTAGAAAACAGCATACAGCATATAAAGAAATTCAGTAAATATCTAAGAAATAAAATAAAGCATATAAACAGTAAAGGTCAGATGAGAAGAATAAGACAACACATGAAAAGATCGATTCCACTTACTTGCAATTGGAGAAATGCAAATTAAAAGAATAAGATCCCATTTCCACACATCAGATTGCAACAAATTTAAAGTCTTTACTACCAAATGATAACAACTGTGTGGGAAACAAGTACTCTCTATATTGCTAGCAATTGTATAAAAATATGTTGTAATTTTGCAGGGCAACTGGATAATTTCTATGAAAAAATTTTGGACATTCCTAATTTCCAATAATTATACTTCTAAATATCTACTTTGGAAAATTCCTACACATAATACAAGGTAGCATGACCAAGAATTTTCACAATATTATCTGAAATGCAAAACCAAAGGAAAATGGAAACCTAAATAATATCAAAAGGAAACTGTTAAATAAATTGTATGAATTATGGTACATCCATAATGGAATACTTTGGAGCAGTTAAAAAAAAGTTGAAACTTATGTACTGCTATGTAATAATATATAAGACATATTTTGGGTGAAGAATGCAAATTTCATACTAATCTAGTCAGTGTGGTACAGTTCATATAAACATGCTCACATTTAGAAAATGATACTACATGTCTAATGCAGACATGAGAAAAAGTACTAGAGAAAAAAAGCACATGAGATATTACTTGGTAAAAAAAGCACACGAGCTATTACTTGGTAAGATCTGTGGTTTTCTCAGATTGGATGTGGTTTTTAAACTGGCTTTAAATTTCCTTGTAAGACTTTAATATTTTCAAGGTGTGTGTATACATGTATGTGTGTGAACATTCTTTATAACATGTAAATATATATTAATATGTTTTATTTGTATAAAGTATATTTATATTTTACAATATACAAATATATAAAATACATTTGTATGTTTTATTTATATCTATATTAATTGTATAGTTTTATAAGATTAAAAATTCTTAAATTCTTTTTAGTTATGATAAGCTTTAATTTATTAATAATGGACAAAAGAATGACATCACTCTGGCTACCAGAGATTAGGGAGGATCTATGAAAGAAAAGGCCTCTAAGTTAGGGTTTGACATGCAGTTAACATGAAAGAGCAAAAATTAGTTTAGGCAGCAATCATGGAATAAAGAAGTACAGGCCAAGTCCTTATTCTAAGATGGTTGAGCATTTTATAGTACATATTTCATCTTTAGCAACTAACGTGAGGATAAGAGACCAATAAAATTGACTGTTATATTTTGTTCGCTTCTTATTAAATTGCCATTAAAGTACAGTAATTGTCATCCCTTCGATATATTTCAAACTAGTAATTTGGGGACAACCTAGAATGTAATGATTGTGTGTAGATAATTTGTAGCTTCACCAAACAGATTTTTGTTAGTAACACTCTTATCGTGATATTTTTTCCTGAGCTCTTTATTTTGGTCCTAAATCTATTTAGTTTATTTGTCACTGCCTCAGTTTGATATTGAAATACCTGTGAAAATAAGATTATGTCATGGTTCTTATAATGTCAAATATTATAGTAGTTGGAGAGGAACTGAATAATCCTTTGGCCTCGGTTATTATTTAAAATGTTTCTCAAAATATTGAGGTTTAATAGTTTTAAAAAATAGTCATGTGAATATAAAATTGTTAAAAAGACATTTTTAGTTAATTTAAAGATTCTGTTGTAAAAGTAATCTTGTCAATTTGGAGATTTTAAGGCTGTGTGGCAAAGTTACTTTATTAAGATATTAAAGTCTTTGCACTTGGGAATAATTTTTTTTCCATGAGAATACTATCAGGAATTTTGGACTATACTAACATACTGTTGGATGGCATTGAACAGATATCATATCTCGCTTTTAAAAAGTGTGCTCTGGCTTCTTAGATTGTGTTTTAATGTTGGGTTAGCACTGGGAATCAACACTAAATGACACAGCTGCTCCCAGTACAGATCAACTCTGAAGCTTGAGGATCTGATCCAGCAGAGGAGGATACAAGGGATATGAGAAGCGTTAGTAAATAAATAAAAGCATCTTTGAGACTTAAAAATTTTTTTCTCCTTAAAAAAAGAAATCTTTATTTAAACCTTCCTTAAGAGAGCATGTTGGTGAACTGACTAACAGCATGAATTTTGCCATCAGACAAATCTCAGTGGAATTCTGACTCCATCTTTACTAGCAGCATGATCATAGGCATTTTCTTTTAACTCTCTAAAGCAGACCTGTAAAATGGAGATAATGTTACCTGCCTAAAGTTTATTATGATAATTAAATGATAGTGCATGTAAAGTCTTAGTATCTGATACATAATAGATGCACAAAATACTTTATTTCATCAACTTTAAGATAGCGTAATTATAAAATGCACCATTATTTTATGTACCACAGGTAAATTATGATACCATTGAGAAGCATCTCCATTTCAGAAATGTTAATGGGAAAAAATGTGTATTAGAAAAGATGAAATACCATGATGACTTCTTTTATCAGACTGCTGTTCTATCTAAAAAAAAAAATGTAACCATTGTAAAGTATTCTTGTCATTTAAATTGAGTCTTTACCAGATATTTATTCTTGTCATTTAAATTGAGTCTTTACCAGATATTTATTTTGTTAAACGCTACTTTTACACGGGAATATATAAAAATAAGGAGACGTGTTTCTTTCAAAAGAATTTATAATATACTTGGAGAGACAAATATGTATCAGTCATCAGGTAGTTCAGGGTTTTTCAGCAAAAATAGCTTCTATGATCTCTCTAACCAAGAGTCACCTAACCCGTGTGTGGATGCATTCTGATGCATCCTTGGTTGAATAAGCCTTCTGGTCTTTCCATGTCTAGATAGGCCTAGTCTTTAGAATGTTATTATTCCTTATGTTGTATTAAACTTCTGTCTCAAAAAGCTATCATGTGATCCCAGTTCTTTCTGTAGTCACACATAATATTAACTGTCTTACAGAAGAGTTTGACAATTATTAGATAATAGCTACTTTGTCTAATTTCTCCTTTTAAAAGTTGTTTCTTCTTTGTATATTTGTAATAGTTAGCATTTCGTTAAAGCTAAATATATGTCAGACAGTGTCCTAAATGGTATAGATGATTTGCTTGATGTAATCTTCCAGTGATCCTTAATGTTTAAGACATTCTACTGATGTCCTGATTTTATAGTGGAAGAAATGGGTACAGAAATGTTAAGTAATAACTCTCCTTTCCTTTTTGTGGGGATAGAAGGTAGAACCAGGATTCAGCCCCAGACCTTTGATTTTTGAGGAAAGACTATTTACTGGAGGCGAGGTGTGCTTTTTAAAATAGTCTCATTCCCTTCCAGGTTTCTCATGATTGATATTACATTTCTTGAGATATATTATAGTTAAAAATACAAGTTCTCTGTAAAGTATAGCATCCCAGATTAGACTTTGGGTAGTGAGCACACAATGCAATATGTAGATGATATGGAATTGTACACTTGAAACTTATATAATGTGCTAACCAATGTCACCCCAATGAATTTAACTCAATAACACACACACACACACACACACACACAGCATCCTAGAGAGGAAACAGTTCAGAAGTGGCTTGATACCATAAGGGTGAAGGGAGACTTACCAGCCTTGGCAGTGAGACAGTAGTACCCTGTCAGCAACCTAAGTTTACACTTGCTTTTTAAGTATATACAGCATCATGCAGGAGGCTCTTTGTAAAAGAGTGTTCAAATGACAACCTGAGAATCTTATTCTATAAGCTTCTGTCAAAATTTGTAGCTTTTATCTTTTCATAACAGTAATAATGGCACCTGACATTATTACTGTTATGAAGACACGATGATGCTTTCAGTTATGTGAGAAAAGTTCTGACAATCCCTGGAGCCTGAGATAAGCTTTATATATCATACATTTTTAAAGGTCTGGCTTACATCATTTTTGATGATTACAACCATTTAAAGTAGAATCGCCACACATTAATAGTAAAACCCCTTCTCTAATGGATGTATATATTTTTGCACTTCTATCTTGGGCTAGTGCTTTATTTGAATTAGTTTATTCTGTTATGAGTTTCTCCCATGGCCTGTCTTTGTGCTGTACATATGACAAACCAGACGTGAAACACAGTTTCCTCCTCAAGTTCTGTAAGAATTTCATCAACTTATATTCCCATGTGATGCCTAAGCTGAGGTTAAGGAAGCTAACCAATCAAAGAGGATGAGGGTTGGGGTGTCCAAGCAGGGGAAACGACATGCAGAAAGGCCTGGAAGCACCCCCGCTCCCACCTGGCATCCATCGAAATGTTCTCTGTATTTATGAGTTTGTTTCTGTTTTGTTTGTTTGTTTTGTTCTTTAGATTCCACATGTAAGTGAAATCATATGGCATCTGATACCTTTTACTTCTAAGATTTGGGCTTGGTCAAGTCTATCTTCTGCAAAGTAATACACTTTGTGATTTAATAAATATCATCCCGTCTCTTGGTTTTCCTTCTTTGCACTGAAAATTCATCTATTCCTCTGGTAACTTAAAGTTGATTTTCTGAACATGTAAACTAGATTACATACTTTGCTAGAAAAGAGGAGCAAAATTTTAGGAAGTAGTAAACTTCTAATCATGGAATGCCCTGCATCTTTGTTTTGTTTTCCTTCTTGATAAAACCTAGTGTTTGGTTACTATGCTTTACTTCAGTAGCACATGCATATCATTTTTCCAGAGAATAGTTTACAGTAAATTTTCACTATGAAACATAACTGATGGTACAAAACCAATCCTCCTTCTAATTCTTTGGGTCAATTTTCTGAAAAAGTATTATTTTAGTTTTGCCCAAAGTGACACTCACATGCTTTTCTAGGTTCCTATGTTTTCACATTTTACCATCTGGAAGGACTTTATATGAATCTGAAAACATACAGATTTCATGTAATTACTTTTTAGATCATACCGAAGGTATATTTGTTTGTCGAGGATTCCCATCATTCACTTTTCTCTGTTCAGAAAAGTGCCCATTTGTTTCAATTTCTTGTTATTTTTCAGATTTAAACAAATGTTTACCCAAGAATATGCATTTTTTCCAAAATTGCACTAATTAATCTTAGGACTTTAGAAGTCCTTTGTTTCAGTATCTGCACAATGTTTGAATATGGCTGAAATATAAGGAAACCTTGAAGCCTTCTGTCTGAGGCAACACATTTCACCTTCAGCCAGTATTGTCTGCTCTTACTACAGGGACATTACCAAAGAGTTCACTGTAGATTTTCTTTAGTTAAATTTTCTTATGTTTTGGGAGAAAACATAGAAATTAAAGTTGCAAACACTTGTGTGAGTCTTAAATGATGTTATCTAGTGCCACGTGGTTTGTGAGAAAATTGCATGTCTTTGCAGGTATACGGTATATTTCTATTCAGGGATCTTTTATGCCCTAATGACTCTCTCTATTTAATGAGCTAAAAGCAGCATGACAGGATATAAAGAACAGGATATAAAGAGGGTCCAGAATAAAAAATAACTTTATATTCCATTTTTGCTACTTGCTATTTCTGGAAACTTGGTTAATGACTCTTAGCCTCAGTTTATCATTATGTAAATTTTAAGAGTATTAACATTAATATATTATCTATTTCTCAGGATAATTGTGTGGATCTTGTATCTGAAAATTCTTTGGAAAATACAAAACATATATTTTCTTTGATTATATTTAATAAAGAAACACCAATATATTTCTAAAATACATGCTGTGAAATTGATTCACATGAGACACAGACAGGTTATATACAGAGTCAGAATGCCCTGTACCTTTCAGATCTCACATGAGGACATCATAGCTCATCTTAAAATTTATATTGTCATTTTTAAAAATCAGGTGTAATCTGGGTAACCTGGCCATGCTATAAATGATAACAAATGATAAATTGAAAACAACCCTCTGGTCTGGCATTATTTTGTCAGGAATGCATTTTGGAAAATGTGAGGACTAGACAACAGCCATGTTGTCTAGTAATTGGACCATGTCTGTTAATCAGTTTTATATCTGATAGAGAGTGCTGGAGATTGGGTTTGGTCATTTTAGGAAAACAGTAAATGTCACAATTTTTAGGATAAGCAAATGGAAACACATGTGAACAGTTACTTAAAGAGCTCTGCCCCAGCCTGAGTTCCTTAGAAATAGAGCTCATTTTATGATAAAACTGTATTTGGGTATGCTATCCCAGGAAAACAGAAGTGATGGAAAAGGAAAATAAGACAAAACAGAAGGGACAACAAAAATGTGATGGGGCATTACCAAGCTAACCACAGCTTCTTAAGAAAACACAATTGATTCCTGGGTCACCCATAACCTCTCAGGAGAGAAAGTGAAATCTATTTGCTAATTTCTCCTCCTTCCTGTCATTTGTTTCTCATTAATCAAAGTCTGACCTACGAGATGTTAACGCCCCTGCACATCTAGGTTATTTTACATGGGCAGCTGTTGGGGAAACGAGAGACTGGTAGAAATGATCAGATCTCACTCCTGAAGAGGCTGAGGCTATAGTGCTGATAGGAGATGAAGTGGTTGTGGTCACTGGGGCTTTGTGACCATGAGAACACATTGAGCAGTCCCTGGGGCTCTGCAGCCAACTGGAAAGCAAGGCATCTGACAGAACCCTGGATGGGAGGTGGACACTGCATTTGATATAAGCCACCAACCCCTCTGCCCCCACCAACTCCAAAAAGAATTACATAATTTGCAAGACATTTTTCCAGACCCATAGAACTAACTAATCTCATCTACTTAGAAGATTGTAACCTAAAAAAGAAGTATCTTTTGATTCCCTACCAACTCTATGCCATACTTACAAAAAAATCATTTATACAAATGACTCGGCATGTTGTAAATGACCAAGATCATTATCATCTAATTGCAATCATTATCATTATCTAATGGTATTTCTGAAGGGGACCACCTGCCCATTTCTAAGCAGATGTACCAAGTGATAGATTGATAAATAGACCATTACATTAGGATATATTAAAACAGGTTAAGAATTTAATTGGAATTAGATCAAGATAAGCTTGTCACTATTTTCTTGAATAGAAAACATGTTTAGAGGAAGAGTGTTTTTTTTCTTTTTAAATTTAGGATTATTGGATTTTGAAATAGTTTTTCTTTTAATTCCTTGAGAGGAAAAAAGAAAATACATTGCAATAAAAACTACATTAATTTTGACTAAGAAAAGTAGTACACATAGAGATTGTGAAAATAAATAAACAGAGCTGATTAGCAAATACTTTAAAAGTGAAAATTTACTGTTTGAAAATATTTGCTATTAACACATAGTCTCCCTCTGAAAGAGATGAAGAAACATTAAATTGAAAGACAAAGAAGGATAAAGACTATCTAGCTGGATCATTATTGGAAAGTCAATAAATCAAGCATTCAGAAGCCAGCTTAGTGACATAACTGTTGGCTTGATAAAATTAATCCTTCTTTAAAATATTTGATTAAACTATACAAATGAGATTTTAATTTAATCAAACCAAATAAATTCTTTCTTGAGCAGTATAAATTACGCTTTGCCTAACTTGCCATATAATGTTCTCAGGATGTAGAACTGCCCATTTTAGAGTGAAATAATATGTCTAACTGCTTGTATCATGCCTAATGGAAAATGTACTGAGCAAGATTCTATATCATCTATAGCAGATACTCCATTGAAGTCCATGCTCAGGGTGTTATAAAAAACACAGATTGTGAAGTGAAAATTTTTTTCTCCCTCATACATATTACTGTTAAAAGAAATTATGAAGACTATATGATCCCAATGATTTTCATGGCAGATATTTCCTTAATAAATACTTCTAACTTTATGGGTATAGAACATGTAATAGTAAGTCAAATTTTAATATTTAATATCAGTCTTATTTTAAAATAAGTAATTTTAAAATAAGTAATTTTAAAATAAAAACTAGTGCTAATATTATTAAATTAGTAATTTATTTATATGTGAAGGTGAGAGAACTGCCTGTTATAATCTACTGGATAATCAAGAAGCATAAGTAGACAAATTGAAGAAATTTGTCATTAAAAAATCTTAAGCATTTGAGCAAAAGTAATGTTTGCATAGAATTGAATGGAAAGTTACCCATATCAGAAGTATAGATGGCATTTAACACCAATTTGCATATGAAAAAAACCTTTAGACACCTAATATAACAAATTATCACAATTTGCGAAGACAATGTTAGATAGTTATATAAAGTAAAAGATCAACATTATAAAAACATTATGCTATAAATCAAGGATTTGGAATATAAAGTAATAAGATTAGTTGGTCCAAATAAAAGTTACAATAATGACTTTTTGGGTTAACATGATCCTTATACTGTTTCTTGAAGCATTGTTACCTCTTCTACTCATCTTCTTTTTCCATTTCAATATCCTGAAACATGCTAGCCTTTAAATCATCTTTGAATGTAAATGATTCAATCTTCTTATGATCTTCAAATCTGCCATTTTTGCCCTGACCTGTATAGAGAGTAATCTTTCTCTTAGAGAACAAACATATATTATGATTTTAGAAGGAAGAGGAGGAAAAAGAAAGAATAAAAGGCAAGTAAATAAAATTGATTTGAGATAATGCACGTGAAGAAATGAGCACTTTCCAGAACACATTTTAATCCTCAGAAATATGAGTTATTATTCAGATTAGATGAAATGAATTCATACTTAGGCACTTCATTAACCTATGTTCTAAGGCCATTTAAAAAGCATTGAAATAATATTAAAATAAATCTTATGAATATTTATTAGAGGAATCTACGTTTGAATATACATGTTGAGTTAAACTGCTTTCAGTAAATCACTTTTATGCTTACACCATCAACTTCGAATAGCTTCTCCCCTCCTCCTGAGGTATTACATCTTCAGTATCATTTTAGGTATCCACTGACAGGAAGACGATTGCTGTAATGTTTTTTTCTTTTGAATCACAAGCTAAAAAAAGTCTAAAACAAACCAACAAATAAAACCCACACACAAAAAAACTATGACTATGGAAATAGCTTCTGCTATTTTAATAAAGGTATACATACCAAAGTCAGAGCATATGTGTGTGACAGAGAAGATAATCTATCCCTGAGCCACTAGAGAACAGCAACAAAAATTTTAATTGGAAGCCATTGAGGAAATATATATGTATGTGTGTATCTTGGCAGAGGAAAATGGGGATGGAGAATATTCTATGGGGCGGCGGAGGGTGGGGTGGTCATTTTAGTCGTCATAGCACGTAAGAAGGAAGTGGCCATCTCATTACCAAACCAAGCAAATATGCAAGTACCATAGTCATTGTCTCTACATGTAAACTGATTGGATTAAATACACAAAATAAATTTCATTTAAATATAATTTTTTCTATCATTGTTTAATTTCTACTTGAGTTATTATAATAGAATTTCACTCTTTTCTTTAAAAAATACATTAAAAATTCTAAATGTCTATTAACTTTAATGTACAGAAAGGTAGATAGGAGAAAGGTAAAAGGTTTTTGAGATATAGATCTCCTGAGAGAAATTGTTTTCACATTTTCAACTATTCATGTGGTAACAACGTCAAGTTGAGATTGTCAGTGTTTGGGGAAGGCCATTTTGCAAGTGCTGTTGCTCCAGTTCCTTAACATGTTGAAACTGATACGGTAGATAGATTTTAGCATTTGGTTGTATGTTAGACAAATCCTCAATATGGTGGGCTGATATAACCTCAGTTCAAGAGCTCTAGTGTTCCCATTCTTTGTTGTTTTTTATTTTTGTGAAAATTTGTTTCCTCAAAAACCAAACTGACATTTTTTCTTTCGCTTCTCTAACATTCTTTACAGCATAAAACTTGCCATTTACTTCAAGGACATTATTGCTTTTAGCTTCAGTGATGTTTTTGTCTGTCTGTGTATGCATGTGTGTTTTCCAGGGTGGAGGAGAGGGTGGAGAAGGAGTAGAAATATGTAGTTTATTCTGAAATGAGTTATAATTCACAAGTGTCTTAAGATATGTGGGAAAATAAACAACTTATAAACTAAATGGCCTGTTTAGTCCACGCTATATCTCTCACCTGAACACATGAGGAAAGGGATTTGAACAGATAAAATATTCATTCTGAATCTAGTGGAGCAAGAAACTGTACGACATCCAACCAACACCTGACTGAAACTGCTCTCTATGAGTAAATAAAGTTTATTCTCCTCAGTCAGGCTGTAAATTTTTTTTTTCAGATCATAGTAAACCAACAGTAAAACCTAACTCTCTATTTTATGCCATATTTTCAACAGCACATATGTTAAAGTGTCAAGTTTCCTTTTTAAAAAATTATATAGTAGATGGTATTTCTTGAAGGCGACTAGTTGAGCAATGTTTTACAATGAAACTCTATGGAAGGGCAAATTTTTTGTGTTTATTTAGTTGATTGATTTGAGAATTTTAGAAGTCAGTAGATTTTTTTCTTTTGTCATTAAAAAAGGTTTCGCAAGACTAGCCAACTCTTTCTCATATCAACAAATTCTGTAAAAAAAAAAGATTTGAGATACTTTATATTTCTCTATTTGGATTCATTTAGAACTGATGTAATTGAAGCAAAAAATTGCAGGTTATATGATATAAAGAGACTTTAATCTTGGAATGACTAATATTTGATTTTAAGTTCAGAATCCAATAAGAATTATGAGTGAGTTGTAAACCTTGCTAATGCATTTTCCATCCTCAACTACAATTTTTTTGTTATAATGCACGTCCATATCTCTTGAATGCTCATTTAAGGGAAATCCCTATTTAAAAAGAGGAAATTGAAATAGCTCATACCTGAACAAATATCCTCTATTGTTTTAAACAGACAGTTAAAAAAAAACAACAACATAACTCAACTTGTCTTTATTCAGTTAGTGTACTATTCAATAGTTAAAAAATTAAAATAAAGTACAAAATGAAAAGATTCTTGCCTGAGTTTAATTGGGAACAAAAGAGTGGAAAAAGGAGAATAACCAAGGCTAGACAAAAAGCAAGGGTAGAAAATAGGAAGGAAAGGCATTTGATTTTTCAACTTCAAGGTTAATTACAAATAGAAAACTATAGCTCAAATCAGGACTCTCTGATATCACTGTACAAAAGGTGCATGACTGACTAAACAACTAAAAATACATACAATGGAAATGTATTTTTCGCTCACCTCTTCTTCTCTCTCTTCCTCTTCATGCATTAAAAATGGAAGACAAACTAGGTAGAGAAGCTGTATCACTCTGGAGTTATCAAAGTTCTGATCATCAAACCTATCACAGATTGGGGTTATGGGAAAGTTAAGTAGTAAAATGGGAGAATATCAACTTCTCAGGATAAGGCTGGGAGGCTGGCTGGCACAGGTTGTAAGGCTCCTCCGTATGGCTGCAGAACACTGACTCGGAGGGTACCAGGCAGGGAGGAGGTCACACCCCCTGAGACTGGATGACAGTCAGCTGATTTAGCCGCTGGCCTAGGGTCAACCTAGTTCTACTAAGTAATATCTCAAACTAGGAATTGTCTGAAAAGGTGTGTATAAGAGGATAAATTCCAGTCAAATGCATCCCAGGGATATGTTCTTTTTCTGTTCTATTAACTGCAGAAGACCATGGGCATGTGTTTAACTAGATAATGTGCAATGAAATACAAGAAAATGTTTGCTGTGGAACAGTCATGGAGAGAGGAAAAAAATTATTTGTCTTTCTATTTGTAAGTACACAATGGTGAAATTCTCTTCAGTTAAGATGGTAACTTATTTTCATGTTCAGTATTTAAATGTGCCTGTTTGAAGCACAAGACAGTTTTAAAAAACAACCGATCCAATTGGCAAGAAAGCAAAAGTTTGACAATAACAATATATTTGATAAGGCTGTGGAAAATAAGCAGTCACAAATATTGCTGGTGGGAAAGCCATATGTCACATCAACCTGTGGAAGGGAATTTGACACTATCCAGAAAAATTACATATGAATGTGAGCTCCCAAAATGCACATAAATGTAAGCTTTAATTTCTAGAGAACTGTCCTTTAAAAACACTGGCCAAAATGCAAAGAACCCATAATTAATAGACTAGTCACCGCATGCCTATTTATAATAGCAGAAGACTGGAAACAACCGAAATGCCCTCCATGAGGTTCTAGTTGAATAAATAGTGGTGCAGTCAAGCAAAGAGGTATACAGTTGTAAAAATTATATATATATATATATACACACACACACACACACACACACATATATAATATATATATAATACATATATATACTACATATATATATATGTAGTGCAATAATCTCTGAATTCCTAAGTGAAAAAAAGAATATGTTGTGTGCATTTATTTAAGAAAGAGGATGATAAAATATAAAATACATGTGTACTTCCTCATATTAGAAACATAAACTAATATTGAAAAAATTATCAGTGGAGGGAAGGAGAAAGCAATAGATTAGACAGAAATAAAAGTCACACTTCTCTTAATATAACTTCTTTTGCATATTTGGTTTTGCAACTATAGGAGTGTTTTGTACAACTAATTAAATTAAATTTTTGAAATGCAATCTCTAAAAAGAGAAAGCATATGAACCTAACTCTGTATTGAGGTGGTGACATAATCACACAGAAAAGAGTCATTTCAAGTGATGTTAAAACACAAGAATTTGACTATATATCCATTGTAAGATATACCCAAGAAATAGAATTTTGAATACAAGAAATTTGGGCATAAAAATGATTTTCAGTAATTTTATTGTGGGTATTCATTCTGAGATTGGTGCATTTGTGGAATAGAACAAATGCATAATTATGTTGGTATTTTTGGGAATCAGGATTTTCTGCGTGAGAGAAAGAAGATAGAGGTAAAAGATCAAATTGGTTAATAAAATCTCTGTGGTTTTGAATTTGAATTTGAAATACTAGAAGGAACTCATATTTTACCTTAAAAAAATAAAATAGAACTTTTGGAGAAATGGCTGGTTTTAATTTGGGGATGAGAAATGTTCAAGGTAAGCCTGGAATATCATGCTATACCTAGAAATAAAAAGACTTTCAAAAACTAATAGAATTGTACTAAAACAATGAAGGAGTCCATTTAAAGAGGTTCTCAGTTGCCAAAGAAGAATAAACTCACATATGAATAAAAACAAAACTTCAATGAATTAGAATACATCAAATGTATTTGCTTCCATGAGTTTGTAATGATAATAACAATAATAACTGATTGGATCAACTTTGGTGGATGCTGTAACAATTAATTATAGCAAAAAGGATAAAATATAGCAAATTGTATTTTCCAAGATGATGGCAGCAACATCTATCGTCCCACGTGATCTTACAATATGACATGAACATTCCTTCCTTTGAGTTGTAGGATCCATGTTCACTTTCATTAATGTGATAGTCCTGTGACTATGGTCTGTTATTTCCAGCTCTAGGTCATAACAGATGATACAGCTTTCACCTTTAGAACTCAGCCACCATGTTAGAGAAAGCCCAGGCCACGTGGCGCGGACATATGTGGGTATTCCAGGTGTAGGACCTTCCAGACCCGTCTGAAGTCCCAGTGGTTAGCCCTCATTTACCACCATACATGTGAGTGAGGATATACTTTTAATATGATTCCAGCCCCAGTCACTCACTGTCTGACTCACAGCAATCACACAAGAAATTCCAAATGTGAATCAACTAGCCGAGAGCAACCAACTCCAAGAACTGTGAGAGATGACAATAAAATAATTGTTATTTTAATAATGTACTAACTTTGGACTGTTTTGTTATGTAACCACAGGTAGCTGTAACATAACAGGAAAGAATCCAGCATTTGTTCAGCTTTTCTGTACAACCAGCATCTCAGGGTAAATAAATCCTGAGAAGTTTTTAAGTATATATGTATTTCAGCTAATGAATGAAGAAGAATCATAGAAGTAGAATATCATTAAGAATGGATCTAAGCAGTAACCATTAAAGACTCCAATGTCACAAACAGAGACAATGTGATTTTATGTGCCTCCTGATGGAAGTGTACACTGTCCTCTATGAAGCATTCTTGCCAGAAAATTCAAACCTGAATCTGATCATATATAGAGATAACTACCATTTTACAGGAAATACAGGGACAAAGCAACACATTAATTATGGAATACAATTAGCAAATTCCAGACTATAAGAAATGCTACAGGACAAATCACCTGATCTTTTAAATAAATGTATTTCAAGGGAAGAAAGAGGGGAAAACCAGTAATTTAGAAGAGGGAGAACCAATTGCAATAGTTCTTATTTTAATCCTGATTAAACTAAACAAACTATTAAAAATGTATGAGACGATTAGGTAATTTGACTATTTAAAGCAATTATTAACATTCTAAGTGTGATAATGATATTGTAATTGTGTTATAAAAAGAAAAGAATCCTTTTAGAATGTGTACTAAAATGCTTTGATATCTAATATTTCTTCAGAGCAATAGAGGGCAAGGACATAAATGAAATAAGATTGGCCATGTGTTGGCAAAGGTGGAAGCTGAGTGATAGGACACTTGAGTGAGGGCTTATGGAAGTTCCTTATTCTCCTTTGTAACACTGTACATGTTTGAACTTTTCTATTATGTAAAGGTTTTAAAAAAATACATTTGAACTACTGAATGCTAATCTTTGGGTTTCTTAGCCCTTGGGCAGTGTCTTCTTTCCCCATGTGTGGTGCTCTCTGTTGGTGAAGCAGAGTAGCCAAGCCCAGCTATGCAGATTTATAAAGGGATTTACTGCTTGGGATGAGAAAAATCAAATTTTTTTTTTTTCAGGAAAAACACTTAATTCTTACACTGCTCCTTCCTTTGCTGATTTCTGTCATGAAACTAAGTGAAGGTGAAAAGTCTAGGCATAAAAACAATAGAACTAGCAACAAACAAAGGAAAACATTTCTTCAGAACTGAGCAAATTATCAGAGGCAAAATAGAGGGGAGAGTGTGTTGCCGATGTCAGAAAATCTGATTCCTTCTCCAAGTCTTTCACTTAATAAAGAGAATAACCTTAAGCAGATAACATAATCTTGAGGCTTAGTTTTTCCTATCTGTTTAGGTAGGCCATCATGCGATATGATTTCCCTGGAATCCAGCCCAGTCCAGTTCTACTCCAATTATGTTCTGCTCTGTTCTATTTGCTTCTACAAACTATTTGTTTGAAAATACAAATTGCAATAAACAGATGACTCTATCTTGCCTTTAAAAAGCATTTGCTGGCCAGAGTGGGGAGGAGATTCTTTCTCTTAAAAAAAAAAAATCTCATTTACTATGTCAACAATTAGGCTAAGAGCTAATTCATTATATTTAAATATCCTCTCCAATAATTAGATTAGACATGAAGTGATGCATCAGTCTTTCCCTTCTGTGAACAAATATAAGAATTCAAAGGAAATTCACACTGACGTTATATTTCTTTTTATTCAGTGTGATTAAAAAGTTCTAGTCTATTCATAAGACAACCAAGAAATTTTCACAGGATGATTATAACTCTGAATCCTCTAGTACTGTTTCAAACATTTGTATGGAGTAGTCTTAAAAAAGCATTTTTTTCTTCATTTACTATGAATATACAGTGTCTATATATCATTGAGGGTGATATTTAATATCCACTTCTATTCCATGTGAAAGAATTTCCTCAGGAACACTCTAGCCTCCCGTGCTCCTTGTGCCCCTCACTTATTCCTCCTGAGAGGAACGAGTCTCTTCCTTGGCTGGTGAGTTTACAAGAAGGAGATGGACTTACTTAGCTGGCCCCTTCCTCCTCACTCTGGTCAATCAGCCTGACCACAGAGTTGTTCCGAGTTGCTGTCATCCTCTATGGGAGGCCGACAAAATGATCGACTCTGCCTGAGACTGGATTAATCTGTCTTTCTCTTTGTGTGATGAGCATTAGTAAGCCCAATTGTCCATAGATTTAAAATTATTCATATTTAGTAATCCCATAAATTTTGTTTAATGTTCACTACCATGCAGTGAAGTAGATTTTATATTTTTAGTTTTATAGATGTGCAAATTACATTTCAGAGACATGGCCAGATCCCATTACTAGCAAATTATAGAGGTCAGTCTTCATCTTATTGGGAGTCTTCAAGAAGATCAATTAAAGAGTATCATCCCTTTTCCTGAACCCATTTCTGTGAAAATTGAGAAATAAAAAGTGGCATATAGAGGATAACTATCAATATTTACATTGAGTTAAGTGAGAGTTCATGTGCTTGCTAATAACTCCCAGATTTGCCTGCATAGTACTGAGACAGACCTCCCACCCTGATTCCTCTTAGCACCCCTTCCACTTCTCTCTTCTCTCCTCTCTGCTACCCCTGCAGCAAGGAAAGAGCCTATTAATTAGTCTATATTCTAGAAAAACTAAGGAAAAGTTTACTCCCTGAAAGTAGCTCCCTCTCCCAGTCAGAGTCTCAGAGAGATGAGCACACTAAGTTTAGTCTTCTCCAGTTTGCCAGTCAGATAAATTACTCAGCTTCCCTGCGAATGGAGTAAGAGGAAAATCAGAGAGAGGCTATAGGATAACTCTAATAGTTCTGCATCTACTTGGAAGGAAACATCAGAATTGTGTAATAAGCTTTATCCCCAAATTCCCCAGATTAATTTTTCTCTTAACCTATTACATTCAAATAATAATATCATGCTTAGCCCTCAGAGGAGGAGATGCACAAGCTATTAGGATAGTTTCACTCCTATATTCATAAAGTTGTTCTCCAAATTCTTACTTCTTGTCCTTTCGGATTCTACTGGGACCTGTAGACCACTGTAAAATATGCCTCTAGAATGCCTTGAAATGGATTTAAGTCAGTCAGCTTTAAGGCCAGTCTCATTCCAAAGTCGAAAATTCATTCTTTATTCTATTTCCATTTCCAAATTATGTCCAGTTATGTTTTCCCACAGCATATTAGAGGTTCTTCAATGATATCTAATGACAACAAAAAGAAAGCATAAAATTTCTCTACTAAGGACATGCCAACACCATAAAAATACCCCGAATCTGATCAGAAAGACCCCCACTATTATAAAAGTCCCAGGCCAAAACTAAAGTTCAAAGATTAAATCTTCTTTCAAGTTAAAGTCAAAATGTATTAAAATCCAAATGAATTAAAGTCTGATATCAAATTATTTCCACTGTGGAATTAAATGTTTGAGGTTTAAAATTTCTAAGCTGTAAGACCCAAAGTTTCCTCCCAGATTTGTCATTCAGCTCAGTCTCAGCATAAGGATGACTGAGTAGAGCTGGTCTTTCAGCATCTGTTTTCTGAGATGCACCTCACAGAAACAGGTGTAGTTCTTCAGGTAGGCCTTCAGAATTTATAATGTCGAGTCTCTGATATGCCTCACTTTAAAGAATCCAAAGGATTAATAAGAAACAAGAGGTTATTACTGCATTGCCTCCACACCCAGCAAATTTCGAAAACAAGCTGATTTCTAGTGCCTGGAGCTCTTCCACACAGAATAATGTTGCCAGAAGCCAGAGTTACCAAGTCTGTGGCAGAGACTCAGTGCCCTTGGAGAGAAAAGAAGGGAGGTGTTGGTCATTCCATGCCAGTTGCCTGCAATCCACTACCTATAAATTTAAACTCCATTAAGATAAATATTTCAGTGACAGCTAATTTAGGCACTATCAGCGTGCATATCTGGGAGTTGGGAGGATCTTCTTGGGCATAGTGCTTTCTCTCTCAGAGAGAAATTTGCATTGTTGACAGTCCCAAACATCAGGATTTACATAAGATGTCTTTTAGCCACTTGGGAGTGTATTCAAACCTCTTGATTTCTACTGCTTCCAGTACTGAGTGTGGACTCTATTATAAAGTGCCATAGCGTCTTTCCTTTGTAAGCAGGCATTGGTTCCTGGGCTACTATTATTTATGCCCTGCCTTTTTCTTTAGTCATATTTGGAGACCCCAAAGTTGTTTCCCTGAGAATATTTGTCATTTCAATTATAATTAACCATCCTAGAATCGAAATGAATTTGTGGACAAGCCTTATTCATCCAAGGCTAATCTCAACATGTTTCCCTTTTTGGGCCCAGAAAACAATTCAAAACATCCAAAAAAATAATTTGGGAAGCCTACTCAGGCCTGGTACTAAAAATGCCAAGCCAGAACCTTATGAGTGCTCTCTGTAACACTAGAACTCAACTCTCTTTTACTCTAAAGTGGCAAATAATTCTGTCCAACGATGCCTGTAAGACCTGTAAGACTTGTAACAATGGAACATTGCCTCAGTCACACTATTTTAGAAAAGATGTGCCTGCTTTTTATGGTGAGCTGGGGCCATCTGCAACTTGCTGAAGGCTTCCCAGTGGGTCTCTGTTACTAGAGCCCAGGTTGCCAGGGATTTGACTGAGGCCAGATCTTTACTAGGGCCAACTCTGCTTAAGTTCCAGTTTCAAAAAACAAAACAAAACAAAACCAAAAACCAGTCATTTGCCTGTGGGCAAAGTTGCCATAACCTGTTTAAATCCAGCAAGATGAAAATATAATGTTCCCCAAGGTTTAATATCTCTTACTCATGTCACAGCAATTAAAATCTAAGCCCATATATATCTCAAAAGAAAAGAAAGGAAAAGAAAGAAAGAAGAAAGAGAGAAAGAAAGAGAGAGAGAGAGGGAGGGAGGGAGTGGGGGAGGGAGAGAGAGAAAGAGAGAGAGAGAGGGAGGGAGGGAGTGGGGGAGGGAGAGAGAGAAAGAGAGAGAGAGAGGGAGGGAGGGAGTGGGGGAGGGAGAGAGAGAAAGAGAGAGAGAGAGGGAGGGAGGGAGTGGGGGAGGGAGAGAGAGAAAGAGAGAGAGAGAGGGAGGGAGGGAGTGGGGGAGGGAGAGAGAGAAAGAGAGAGAGAGAGGGAGGGAGGGAGTGGGGGAGGGAGAGAGAGAAAGAGAGAGAGAGAGGGAGGGAGGGAGTGGGGGAGGGAGAGAGAGAAAGAGAGAGAGAGAGGGAGGGAGGGAGTGGGGGAGGGAGAGAGAGAAAGAGAGAGAGAGAGGGAGGGAGGGAGTGGGGGAGGGAGAGAGAGAAAGAGAGAGAGAGAGGGAGGGAGGGAGTGGGGGAGGGAGAGAGAGAAAGAGAGAGAGAGAGGGAGGGAGGGAGTGGGGGAGGGAGAGAGAGAAAGAGAGAGAGAGAGGGAGGGAGGGAGTGGGGGAGGGAGAGAGAGAAAGAGAGAGAGAGAGGGAGGGAGGGAGTGGGGGAGGGAGAGAGAGAAAGAGAGAGAGAGAGAGAGAGAGAGAGAGAGAGAGAGAGAGAGAAAGAAAGAAAGAAAGGAAGGAAGGAAGGAAGGAAGAAAATTAAAGAAAAATACAAGTTCAAAGAGTAACTCCAAACCTAGCATCTCATGTGTGTGCTCCTCCAACAGCCCCTCCACATGTACTTTTAGTTTGCCATTTCTCACTTCTGTTTTGTTTCTCAGAGTTCCTGGTCCAGGCAGAAAATGTTGGGAATCTTCAGGGGCAAGAAGGAGCAATGTACTCCCATTTCATAACCAAGTTCTCAACAAATTCAGAAATAAAGGAATGCAGGGGGAGGTAATATATATTAGCTTGATTTTGGTAAACGCTAAGTTGGAGTACATGGCTTATACATATGAACATGCAAGCTTCCTAATACTGCATCTCAAAGTTAGAACTAGCCACAGATAGCAGTGGACTGGTGAGCCCTCTGCTACAGAGGAGTGACAGAGGAGGTTTGCTCCCAGCTCCTCAGAGGCTGAAGGGCAGAGCTCTACTGAAAATGCCCCATTTATTCTCTACAAATTTAGGGATTTTGTAAGTCTTTTCCCCCTACCTAGGGAGGATGAGGAAGGAAGTGGAGAGTGTAATGCTGATTAGCTCTATGCTCAAAGAAGGAAACATCTTAGAGAATAATTCCACCCCCTCCTCCAATGCCCCTTAACAGATCCAAATCTTGTGACTCCCAATCTTTCTATTAGAGAGCACCTAATAGAAAGATAAAGGGTCTGTTTATGCCGTTGTTCAGATGCATATCTAATATATAGGCAGTGATCTTTAAATAGGCTATTATCTCTACTTATCTCTGGTCTATATGTATGTAAAACTATCTACAGGTCTGGCAAAACTTGCCCTGTCCTAAGGCTTAGTTAAGGGCATTAAGCGGTGGCGAAATTAGACAAAATTAAACTGGTTTATGGCAAAGTGCCCCAGAATGCCAAGGTATTAATGTAGCCCACAGGGACCAGTGACATTTTCCCTTTTCCCAACCTCTGGAATTAGAATACAAAGCAAAGTCCTTGAGAGGCCATGCATGTGAAAGGTACTGCCATACAGTTAAGTGCAGAGTAATTGTCTCCCTCCTCTCCTGGTGCAGAGACACATTTTAATACATTTGAGAATGGAAACAAAGGAGTGGAATTTTATTCTTTATGTTGAAATGACATCATTCTTTATTTAAATGCTCGATGACACTTTTGGGAGCATAGTAATTATAGTTGCAGCTGAGAATAAGCCATTTTCAACCTTCCTTCTCTGTTTCTTAACAGGGGAAGAAATCATGAGAAATCCATCAGAATGAGACAAGCAATCTTTGACTACACCTATTGATTCTGATTTGGGTCCCAGAAATTCTCTTCCTTTTTCCTTATTTTAAAAGAAAGGGCACATGCTGGGATTATGACCACTGGGGAGTTGGAGAGCAAGTAATTCAATAGAATAAATAATACATCATTTATTAGAACCGTTCTTTAGGGATTTATACCAAATCACTTTACTAGCCTCAATGCATAATATTTAGTAAGCTCTGACAAATTTCAAAGAGATATTACTTTGTGCCTCAAAAAAGATTCTTGATATATTGCCTAAATTAGACAACATATTAAAAATTATTGGCAGGCCAACACCCTACAATTATACTTTTATCTGGGGAACAGACAGCTTGGTTTACATGATATTAGTATCTTTTGGATGTGCATCTTTACAATTTCAGCTGACTGAGTTTATCAGTGAATCTTTTTCATACATGAGCACACTGATAAGCAGACATACTTAAAGGGGTATGGAACATAAGATGGTAAACATTTTAGAATGAATTGAATTTATCTGTCAATGGTAGTAATTGAAGAAATTGGCTGTGTGTTGGATGCTGTGATGTGCTGCCAATACCTTCATTCAGGAATGAAGGACTAATTCCCACAGCTGCTAAGAATGATGCTAGAATTCAGCCCTTACCTACCAGCTCTTTTCAGGAGATTACCCTGAAAGAAGAAAATTGCCTCACCCAAGATCACATCTTCTTCCAGAGGCAGTCCACATCTGATGGCTAATCAATGCAGGGATATAATGACTAAGTCCCAAGTGCCAAGTCAGTATAATTTTTAAAGGCCACCCCACCTCTAGAATTCCCAAGGGGTGAATTTGATTGGAGCTGAATCACAGGTCAATTTATTCCTTTGCGCAATCCCTGTTCTTCATGCTAATGTCTATCTGGATCTGCTTTTTGGTGAAACTGAACTGCAGTGGGCTGTCAATACAAAATTATATTCTGAATCAAATTTTCTACACACACACAGACACACATTTAACACCTACTAATCTTTTACATCCATCTGTTGGCCCATGGGTAAGATAAAAGAAATACAGCCCTCTCTTTTCCTACCTATCTTACTGTACCTGTGAGCAGGAGCAGTGTTGCTATAGATTACCAAATATGGGGATATTTTATTGGGCACAATCCCAGGGGCTATATGCCAATTAGTTTGACAACTTTAAGTTCTTAAAAGATACAAGATATCAAATATGGCAAAAGAATAAATAGAAAGCTGAATAGGCCTATCCTTATTAGAGATATTAAATTTCTAATTAAAACATCTCCACCAAGTTAATCCAGGTCCAGATGGCTTTCCTGATAAATTCTGCCAAATATTTAAAAACAAAATAATCCAAATCCTACTCAAAATTCTTGAAAAAGTAGTGTAAGAGAGAACATTTGCCAACACAATTTATAAAGCCAGCATTATACCAAAAAACAAAAACCATAGCATTATAAAAAACATAGCATTAAAAAAAACAGCATTATAACAAAAAACATAGGCACAAAAATACTTATCTAAATATTTAAAAATTAAGCATGTGTATGTAGATATACATAAATTATATACTTAATTAAAACAAATTTACATTATATATAAATAATTACCAAAATAATCTATCATGTCTAAGTGTCATTTATTGTAGGGTTGCAAGGCTATTTAAATTAATGTATTTACTATATTCACAGAATAAAGGAGGAATATATGTGTTATATCAGTAGATGCTGAAAAGGTGAATAGGATTATATTCAAACCCATTTATGAAAAAAAAAACTTTTAATAAAACCAAATTAATTAAAGGCATCGACGTCTCAAACTAATGAAGAACATCAACAAAAAACCAAGGGCTAACACACTGAATGATTTTCCACTAAGGGTGGGAACAAGGCAAGGCATCTGCTCTTACTACTTTTATTCAGCATTGTTCTAGATATACTTTACAGTGCAGTATGGCAATAAAGAAAAATAAAAGGCTTAAGTATTTCTGAGAAAGAAATGAAATTTTGCCTTTTCACAATCTGGAAAGTTTGTGTTTTGAACATGTTTGTTGTTTGGTTTTTAATCTAGGTAGTCAAATTATACAGTGCTTAGATCTATCTTTCATTATCATCATTCCCCGCCTGCCCCCCACACCCGCCCCCGATCATTTTCACTTCACTCTTTATCTTATTTTTGTTTATTTGGTTGTTTTCAAGCCTTTCTTCAATTTTTATTATTCTAAAATTTTTAGTTAAATCTAGTACTTGTAATTTAGTTTTCGTGAGATCCTTTTGTCATTTTCTTTTTTGTTTGTAGCAATGATGTTTTTTAAATTTTTGACTTATTCTTCAATTTCTGAATTGAATCAAAAAAATATTTTTATAACTTTCTGGATTTTTGCCTATTTCTATTTTGAGTTTATGAATTTCTGATTTAGGTATTTCACTAGTCTCTGCAAATACTTTATAGGTATATTTAAACCAAGCTGGAACACTGTTTTACAATTTAAGTTTCTTCTGCTTTGTTGTTATTTATCTTTGATGGCGGAAGATTTTTCATCTACTGGATTGCTTTGATTTTAGTTTTGTTTTCATTGTGGGACAGTTTTTTTTTTTTTAATGCAAGTTAACTAGATTTCCTTCTTTTTATTCTTAGGTCTACATTAATAATTTATGTGTGTATGAATAAAGCGTTTAAGGGAACACACAGGAGTAATGGTTTATTTTTTGGAGAAATGGACAGGCATGTCTTTGGATTTTGTTCTTCTCTTTTGTTTCTGGGCGACTTAAATTCTCCCCTTACTTTCTTCTTTCCTTTATCACCAGATCTGCAGGAGATGCACCCTTGACCCTGTTCACTTCATTTATTTCCAGAAGAGATCACATTTTGAATTTGCCTCTCCAGATCCTGCATACTTTTGTCAGGACCCAGGTAGGCTGCCCCAAAATATCTGACTATGGCATATTGATTACTTTGAATTAAAGTTAGTCAGCAAGCACCTAGTGCAAGAAGGGTACATTGACCCTCCCTTGTCTTTTTAAATGCAGAAAATAAATCTCCCCTCTGAAAGGAGCCCACTTCCGTGCAAGGGAGAGAGACACCCTTATTGTTAGAGTTAAGGAAACCAGAACCAAAAAGCTTACATAAACAAACCTTGTTACCTCTTTATTAATTTACTAGCCAAACCCAAACCTTGCTTAGATTCCTTACGAATATGCACTAACTTTTTTGACGTCTTGTCAATTCTTCACAAACTTATTGTTTCTTTATCTAAGTAGTAGAAAAAGCTGACTGGTTTATCATTTCCCTGAGCATTATGTCATGATCTTGAGCATTGTCTGTGATCTGTGCATACATATTAAGTTGATTTTCCTCCTGTTAATAGGCTCTTGTGTCAGTTTTGTTATTAGTCCAGCCATAAGAACTTGAGGAGGATAGAGTCATGTGGATTTCTCCTTCTCCCCAACACTGTCAAATGCCTTTACTGTAACCAGTGTTCAGATCTACCAGGTCTCAGACCAATTTTAGAGTTTCTGTAGATTTTGGGGGGCTTGCCATTTTAGATACAATTTTGTCTGAGACACACTATTTTTTTTTCACCCAGTCTCTTCAGACACCACCTTATTTTCACTCAGGCTTACAGAGTGAGGTCACCGTCATGGCTGCTGGAGTTTGGTGTTAATTTCTTTCCTTATACTTTGAAAACTGTGGTGCTCTCTATGTTCAAGTTATGTCAAAGAAGGAAGTTTTGTGTGGTTTTGTGTACTCATCTTTTTGGTTAGTTTGCCTTTTGGAAGAAGAATAGAAAGGTTTTAATCTAAGAAGCTGGTGTTATCCTAGGGCAACCCAAAGTGCATTCCATCAGTTTAGCAAATAATTTTTTGTTACTTACATTGGTATGATTTTTATCTAGTGCAGATAATCATGTATGAAATTGCTGAAAAAGGCAAAAGCTATAGAGACAGAAAGTAAATTTGTTTTTGTCAAGAACCAAGGAATGAAGAGGTAGGGAGTTTCTACTGATTGATACAAGGTTTCTTTTCTTTTCTTTTTTTAATAGACTTTATTTTTTTAAAGCACAATCAGCTTCACAGCAAAATTGAGCATAAGGTACAGAGATTTCCCATATACTCCCTGACCACCCCTCATTCCCCCACACACATGCAGCCTGCTCCACTATCAACATCCTGTACCAGAGTGGTACATTTGTTGCCACTAATGAACTTACATGTTATTATCACTCAAAGTCCATAGTATGCATTAGGATTCATTCCAATTGTTCTACATTCTATAGGTCTGACGAATGTATATTGGTATGTTCCACCATTATAGTATAATAACAGAGTAGTTTCACTTCCCTAAAAATCCTTCATGCTCTACCTATTGGGGTCTTTCTGGGATGAGAAAATTGTTGAAAATTAGATTGTACTGATGGTTTAACATCTGTGAATATACTAAAAAAACAGTGACTTGTACACTCTAGTGGGTGAACTGTATGGTATGTAAGTTATAAATAAATAAAGTTGTTAAATATTTTGTGAAGAGTTTCATTGTTTGGATGTTTTCTTTTTTCATATTTCTAGTCAAGTATAAGCTCACTCATAGACTATGAATTTTTTAAATTATTAATATTGGAATATTTTTAACTTTTCCCTTCTCCTACCTAGTAAATGGGTCCTTGCTTTGCTTGCAGTTTTGTTCCCTTTGCATCCTCCTCTGAGGGTTAACTTGTAAAAAAAATTCTTCCTCTTTTATCTGTCATGAAGGTTTAAAAAAGAAAAGAGTGCTATAAAAATAAGGCATGCGTATTCTAAGGTTTCAATGGGAAGTTTTCTGATAATTTGGAGGGGGTCAGTTGTGTTACTATAGGAAATGGATGGAAAAGAGCTATGATTAAGCATTGCTGCAATCTAAATATCATGTTCATATTACTTGAGAAATTCAAACATAAATTTGCTTATTTTCAAATTATGTTTTGGTTGTGAAACTGTTTCCTTAATGATTATTGGAGCATTCGGATCATGGCTTTAATATATTTGTAATTTGAGGGAACATAAAGTTTGAATCCCAGAAAAAAATCTCTCTAGACTTGAACCATTTGTTTATTTTGTCCCCCATTTTTGCCAGCTGGTTAGAACTAGAATACAAAAGAATAGAGGATTGCGAAGATGGAGCCGAGAGGCTATCAGTATATCATCACAACAGAAGAGACGTGGTAGAGACAGTGCTAATGGCAGAAGTGAAAATTGTGAGAACATTTGTTTTTCTGGACTGTATATACCATCCAGAGAACTACACTCTTACAGTGCTTTTTTTAGTGTGTCACACTAAATTGAGAAATTTAAAAAGAAAATAAAATTAAAACATCTTCTGGAAGTATCTAACTGGAAATTACTTTTTATTCTAAAATCTGTTGATGTACACTCTTTTTAGATGCATACAATTGGTGAATGCTAGGTATGAAAGAGCTAAATGTGAACCGTATGATCGTATACAATTTTTGTAATCTTACCAAACCTCGGAATTTTTGTTTAAACCAGGGATTATACTAGAAACGTCATGCAGTTATTGAGATTTAAATGAAACAATATATCAAAAGTAGCTGAAACATAATCGTTGTTTAATAAATGCTAACTTCATTTGTTTCCCTCTCCTTTACTCTTCATGCAGAATTTCTGCTAATCTCAAAAGAAGCCGTACATTTACATGTAGATTATCTTCAGTTGAAAACCACAGGGAAAGATAATTAAGTTTAATCAATGAGCACATATAAACGCACATTAACAGATGCCCCACTTTATAGTGGCAAAGGCTGACTGCTTTACAAATGCTTGTTATAAAACATGACATTAATCAAGAAGACTAATTTTGACACTGATGTGATTTGAAGTGCTTCCACTCAAACTCTACCTAGAGAAAGTAAATTATTCACAAATAGTAGCAATTGGGACAAATTCCTGTTGTCGATCTTACCTTTTTAGCTTTTCTGCCTATGGGAATATGATTAATTTCAAAGTGTAACAAAGAGAATAGGATACTGAGAAAACTTGAAATTTAATTTCTTGATTAGTTAATGGTTTAGCTCTTAGTATTTTACTTTTATTCAAGTCATTTCCCAATTACTATTTTATGTGCTCTGATATGGAACATTCAAATGTAGGAAAGCAGATAGACCTCATATTTTCAGTACATTCTGTTAATTAATCTGATAATAAAATTTTTTATTATAACACTTACCACATCATATTGTATTTGGATATTTATTTGTATGTTTTGATGTCTAGACAAATTCCAAGAGGAGATAATATATTTAGATTGCTCATATTGTTTCCCCGGTGTCTAGAATTATGCCTGGCACATATGTATGGCATATATGGTGCCATAGTTGTTTAATATGGCACCGATTCAGCCATGATTGTTTAATAACATTGTTTGAAAAAATACTTCAAGTTTTATTTGATATTGATTTATACCACAAATAGTTAAATGCTATGTGCTGAAGTAAGCTTAGGGAGTTCAGTAAGAGAGATTGACTGTCATAAAGGTTGCACTCCAGCTGTACAGAGAGCATAGAAGAATGTTAAGAGTGTAGTAGACTCCAGAGCTAGCTTGCGTGGATTTAAAATCCACTTCTATTTTATAGCTGTGTGATCTTGGTCAGGATACCCACCTCTATGTGCTTCTATTTTTCTCATTTGAAAAATGGACAGAAGAATAGTATCTTAAAATGATAGGATAGTTCCTAGTACATAATAAATGTACATACTGCTAAATTAGGGCTTGCTAAATATAAGAAAAAACAAACAATTACAGTTTACTATGTGTAATAGAAGAAGGTGTATAAAGTCTATAGTAGGCAGAATTCTGAGAATGATACTCAATGACCCTAATCCTTATATTATCTCCTCCCCTTAAGTATGAACAGAGCCTGTGGATATAATGAGATATCACTTCTTGTGATTATGTTATGGTAAAAGGAATTTTTGCATCTTTAATTAAGATTTTTAATCAGTTGGTGTTGGGTTAACTAAAAGGGAAAGTATCTTTTAATAGGCCCTTTAAAAGCAGAGAGTTTTCTCTGGTGGTACCAGTGGAAGAAGTCAGGGAGATTGAAAATATGAGAAGGATTTGATGTACCATCGCTGATTTAAATATGAAGAGGACCACAAGGTGGAAAGCCTCTCTGGCAGGTGAGAGTGACCCCTGGTTGATAGCCAGCAAGGAAATGGAGATTTCAGTCTCAAAAGCACAAAAACTGAATTCTGACAACAACCTGAATGAACTTGGAAGCTGATTCTTCCCCAGAGCCTCCAGGGAAAAGCCCAGCCAGGTTGGCCAACACTTTGACGCAGCCCTGCGAGTCCCTAAACAGAAAACACAGTGAAGCCTGCTGAGACTTCTGCCCCACAGAATGTGAGACAATAAATGGATGTTATTTCAAGTTACTAAGTTCATAATAATTGGTTATATATAATAGAAAAAAAAATAACACAGGGTCCTATGGAAGTATGTAGCAGGCTCATCCTTATGGCTTCATAGAAGTAATGATGTGAAGCTGAGAGTTAAAATGATGAATAGAGTTAGCAAGGAAAAAGCAGTGGGAAGAGAAACTCAGGTTTAGAGACACACAGAGGAATAAAGATGAGAAAAGTAAATATTCTTGAAATAAAAATAAGATCACAGGGTGACCTACCAGGGTGAGAAGAGTGACAGATGAATATGCATAATTAGAAATATCTAACCAACCAGGCCAGGAGGGGTCTTTTAAACCAAATCATGGTATTTACATATTATTATTTATATATATGTGATGTCACATGTTTCTTTGGGAAGCTATTGAAGGATTTAAATAACAAAATAGTAACGTGGTTAGAATTTTCTCACCTTTCCCTGCTAAGAATATACTATTCATATTTCAAATGCATCTTCTTTTTTAAAGCTTTCTGTTATTCCCAAGGCTAACTTGATAATTTCTTCCTCTGTTCTTCCACACTTCTTCTGAAGTCTTACATTCACTGAACATAGATTGTTTTAGGCACAGTTCTAAACACTTAACACATATTACCTCAGATATTCATTACTCCAACCCCATGAGATAGGCATGTGTTCTTACCCACACTTTACGTATAAGATCGGCTGGCTGTGGAAGATATTAGGGATTATGCAAGACTTCGTGGCCTCATTCCGTAGGTAATAGCCACTTCATTTATATACAATTATGACAGATCGATCAACAAGTATTTATTGAGTGCTATTAAATAGCTTATCTAGGGCTAATTTTAGGAAGATTTTGATGAGGTAAGCTGAAAGGAATCATCAGTTAGTATCTGTTCCTGCTAAGTACATAAATTTGATTTTAAAGATGATAAAGATTAATTTTTTTAAATTTTAATCATGGTATTGAACACATGTGACTTTTAGCTCGACACTCTCACTAAATGAGCTATACCTTTCCATCTGCAGGGCTAATTTTAGGACATATTATCTTATTATTTTAGAGTATTATTTACTTTCAGACTTTCCCTGAAGCTCTGTTGTTTGTTTTTCCTACTGTAAGAATATTGAAGACTTCTGCTAGGTCTTATAGACAGTTTTAATCAAGGCTTCATTGTGCACAAAAATCCACACCTGATTATGCCAAAGCAAGTTGAGGGTTGTTTTTCGTTTCACTGAGATGTGGCATTTTTTTTAGGTCTCCGATTGCTTACTTTGCCTTAGACATTTCCTATATTAATTAAAATGATGATAGTTCCACTGTTTAAATTCTTCTATTTTAAAGAGTTGAATAAAAGGGAGAATGCCTTAGAGTATTTTTGAAACTTTTGTGTTTTCACTGAAATATGAATATGTAATTTCATTTCTCCTTCTTATATCCTTTGAAATTCCAGAGAGATAAATATTTGGAGTCTAATTTATACACTCTTGATCAACAATTTAAAAATTGCTCTTTGTCAAATAATAAAAGAGCATCTCTTTCAGATGTCAACAAAATTAAGGACAATGTACAAACCTATTTTTTAATATTTCAAGATGATTTCATAGAAAATAATTTTAAAATAAAAGGATGAGATTATGTCATAACACTGTTAGACAAAATTTTGTAATTACTTATAATTAAAGTGGAGTTTTAAGCTATATAATAATTTTTCTATATTTGAAAGTAAATACTGATGGTTAAAAACCTTAAAAATCTTAAGATCCTTGACATCGGTTCTAAAATTTTCTTTCAGATACTGTAACATTTGGGTTTAAGGAGAATGAGTTAACTGTCTTGTACTAGTTGTTATAACTATGACAGGCATCCTCACTCCTCAGCAGGGATAGTAACTTGTTGCCCCTTCACAGATGGAGGGTATTTCTTCTCCTTTGGCTGCAATTCTCTTGCAGTATTAGAAGTAAACACCTAAGTGTCCTGACTCCACATTCTGCAAATATTACATGGCTCTAGCATTAATACTTTTTTGAGAGAAACAAGGTAGCTTCTCCAGGTAAAGCCTGAGACTGAATGCTGCTGGCCTTAAGCACAATATTGAATTCAGTCCAACAGTGGCATTTGTGCTAGACCAGCCCACAAAATTTGCTCCACTGAGGCATTTGGTAAAACTGTCCATAAGGTGAAATTGCTTCCTAAGCATTGAGTGACTCTGCAAATTAACAGTTGTATGTTTTTGAAATGCAAACAACATGTAAGAGTTGATTGTCATCTATTCCTTTTTCTTGTTGCTCAGTTTTGCTCTTCTGAAATCTGTTTAGATAACTAAACACTTCTCTTAGCTTATGTACAATTGCTTGCAGGTTTCTTCCTTTTTTTCATCTGCCAAAATAAAGGCTTTTTTTTTTTTTTTTTTAACCATACCTCACTATTACAAGAAATAAACACATTTTTAAAAGAAAAATAGGCAGGGTAGGAAGGCCATTTTTGGTTCCAGAGGCTAACAGAGGAAAAGATTTTTTTTTTCAGTGAGTATTGTCTTAAAAGTCATATTTTAAATGCA
>NW_006433953.1:2616220-2627073 GCF_000325575.1 Pteropus alecto
TAAACACTTCTTAGCTTATGTACAATTGCTTGCAGGTTTCTTCCTTTTTTTCTCCTGCCAAAAAAAAGGCTTTTTTTTTTTTTTTTTAACCATACCTCACTATTACAAGAAATAAACACATTTTTAAAAGAAAAATAGGCAGGGTAGGAAGGCCATTTTTGGTTCCAGAGGCTAACAGAGGAAAAGATTTTTTTATTCAGTGAGTATTGTCTTAAAAGTCATCTTTTAAATGCATCTCCATCAGTGAGAATTCTGTTTGACTTGGTAGTGAATACATAAACAAATGGTCTATGGTTATATGTAAAAACCTGAAAGTAACAAAACTGCAAAATGACTCAGAATGAAGAAATATTTTCCATCACAGCCTTTGTTATTCATAAAATCTACTTGATTCCTATTTTATTTTGAAATCAGTATATAGGATTGGATTTCTTCTGTCACAAGAATATACTTCTAGAAATTGAACATTAAAAGATAGTCTAAAATTCCATTTGGGCACATGGCAAGGACTTTTAAACCTTAATTTTATTTGTGTGAAATTAATACATTTTATTAAAATATTTACTGAATACGATTATGATCAGAAACTGTTAGAAGCTGAGAAAACATAATCATAGCCTCTGCATTTAAGGAGTTTGGAATCTGTATTAGTTATCTATTGATGCTCAGCAATTTACACACAGTAGTTTAGAATAATAAACAATTATAATCTCACCATTTTCATGGGTCGGGGGTCTGGACATGACTTAGCTGGGTCCTCAGTTTAGAGTCTTCACAGGCTAAAATCCAGGGTTCAGAGGAGACAGAGTTTTCATCTGAAGACCCAGCTGAAGAAGGATCTGCTTCCAAACTCACATGGTGTTTGCAGCATCGAGTTACCTGAAATCTATCAGATTGAGGGACTCATTTTTTGCTGGCTATTGGCCAGAGGCAGTTTTTTGTCATGTAGAACTCTCCAACATGTTCAATTTCTATATAAAGATATATATTGTTTATTTAAAGCTATATAAATTTTCATTATAATTATAAATTTTTTTATGTGCGTGCAGACATACACACATATATACACACACTTCTCTTTTTCTTATTTGTTTCTTATCAACTGTGTTCTTAGGGAGTTCCCTAAAAACTCCATTGCCTACAGAGTTTCACATTTGTGTTTGCAGATATTTTCTACCTGATGAATTTGTGTAGCTACATCTCGTGTCACATGACCCAGTCCATTTTGACTTCACCTTGCCTTTTTTAAGGACACCTGCAAAATAATTGAAGGTAAGTAATGGCAAAATATGGGAAGTTAAAGGAAATATTCTAGTATAATGATTCAACCTAGAGTGTTGTCTATTAGCTTTAGTTCATAAAATGCTAGAACTTAGAACTTGTACACATCATGTTTTATTTTTTTTTCTATTCCATTCTAGAAATGCTCACTATAGATACTAAGTAACTGCTGTTTTTCATACTTAAGTAAGACTTGTCAGCTGAATATGAGGCACCATGTTTGAGTTTCTCAATTAGCAAAGACCTCTATTCACTAATTAGAATCCGGGTGTACCTGAGCACATTATCACAGCAGAGGACAGAACCAAGAGCCTTGTAAAAAACAAAATCTTCTATGTGCCAGAAAAAACTGCCTTCAGGTTATCTGGCATTGGCTTATGTCAGTTAAAAGGCACCTTTTGTTTCTTTACAATTTACATTATTCCCCCACCCCAATATTTTTTCCTGCTGTTGTTTTGATTTTATAGTGATTCAAGCAAAATCATTATTAAGAAATGATTGATGAATACAGTTGTACCTACCAATTATGCACGGTTGAGATGTCAACTACCTTCACTTTATCACCTATCATTTTGATATCTGATGAATATTAACATTTCTCCTTTAAGCCAATAATAATATATTTTTTTTTTACAATGGACAACCTTATTTTTCTACTGCACTAACATCCAGGTGTAACACAGAAATGTTAGAAAAATCTATATGATACCAAAACTGCCAAATGAAAATTTTCAATTAGTAATTCAAATTGTTAGTTAATATGATACCAAAAATCTGGATACTTGGAGACTTCCAGATGACTGACAAGTGTTCATGTTTACCCATATGTCTTGCTGCTTTGATGCTATACTGATTAACTTTCTCTCTTTCCCAACCTATAATTTTTTTCCTTCTAACAGAGAACTGAAAGATTCAGTGAGAAAAATTAAACAAATTTTATTTCTTCAAACCATCATTAAATTGAACAATGTGACAGATTTTGGAATTTAACAGTGTGTGGTTTCTAGCATAGTGAATGGGCTCAGCTTTGGCAACATGTTTAGCTAACTTTAACCTAATTCCCTGAATACATAGTTCCTCTAAATTTTCCAAATTATTATGAGCTTTCTGTAACTTATTAACTCCAGCTCTTCTGCACAGAAGCACATTCCTGTCAGGGTCACACTCTGAAGGTAATTCTTGCATAATTCATCATCACTTTTCTTTTGCTGTAGAGAAAGAAAAAGAAAAAGGCCAATAGATCATCATAATAGGAGCCTAAACTACTAAATATAATGACAAAACTTTTAGTTATTGTTAAGAAAAATTTGAACTGAAAAAAATAGTTAGAAATACTATTATGTGGCCTGGTTTCTTATAGGTGCATTTAAATACTGAGGATCAGAGATCTGAGTCTAATTCCTATGTCACGTTTCTGCAGTTTCTATTAAAGGCATAAATCCAAACTTCCAAGACAATATTAAATCACAATTTCTACAAAATCTGTAATAATCTGATTTCCTCTTAGAATATTCCTAATAAGTACAGGATAATATCTAGAAATATCATGATCTCTGTGTACAATAGATTAAAAGAAATTCAACATCTGCATTTTGTTTCCATTTGTCTTTATGATAAATGGTGTAAAATGATTTATTTCATATAAAAAGCTATTGAAAACATCAAGAAAATATTGACGTTTATATGTTTTCTGCTATACTGAAATTTCTAATTTAAATGGATTCTTGTATTATTTTTTAAAAGACACTGATAGAACAATACATTTTAAAAGAGTTAATTACTTAGAGAATATTACTATGTTTAATTTCTATGCGTCGACTAGCTTCTGTTTTCTGACCCCTTGCTCATAATTCTTCTCTGTTTTCATGGGCCACAATGGGTCACTTTTTCCTGTTTCTTGCTACGACTGTCACATAGACATTCAATTCAATAGTCTTTTACTAAAACCTGCTTTAGAGACTATGCCATGAGAATATATTGCTGCCTTCTCAAATCTCTGACCTAAATGTTAATTTTGCCACAAATTTTGTACAATCAGGATATTCTTTATATGTCATAGAATAGCTTACAATTGGAAAGCACTTTTTGTATATTCTGCCTAACTTAATATTATAGCAGTAAATTTTCTAACTTTATTCATTTAAAAAATTAAACAATACTAATTCCTTTCAGTAATACTAAAATTATTTTTAAAATAAGACATTTTGAGATTATTTTAGGATTGGTGTTCAATACCCTGTTTCTTTTATCTACATAGTTAGAGATTTAACTTTAAGTCTACAAATACATAAATATCTCTAAAAATAACTAAGGGAAATTAATAAGTGATATGAATAATTAGTTTCCAGAATAAGAAATATAAATTGACAGTAAATACATTATGTTACTCAATCTTCTTTAATATTAAAAAATGCAAATCAAAATGAGGCATTATTTTTTTCCATATTGGATTAATAAAAGTCAGAAAAAAATTACTAAGCATAAGAGTTTTGAGAAATAGAAGTGTCCAGGTAATTTTAATGGGAGTGTAAATTAATACTACGCTTTTGGAATTACAACTATCTTAAAATTTTAGTTTTTATCATAAATGAGGTTGAATATTCTCAAAAATTTTTTCTTTATCTATCGAGAGGATCATATGATTTTTATCCTTCACTTTGTTAATGTGGTGTATAACTTTAATTGATGTTTGCATGTTAAACCATCCTTGCATGCTGGGATAAATTCTTTTTAATCATGGAATATAATCCTTTTAATGTATTGTTGACTTAGGTTTGCTAACATTTTGTTGAGGATTTTCACATTGTTATTTATTTGGGATATTGGCCTGTAATCGTCTTTTTTTTTCTGGTATTCGTTTCTGGTTTTAGTATCAGAGTAATGCTGTCTTTGTAGAATGAGTTTGGAAGCATTCTCTCCTCTTCAAGTTTTTGGAAGAATTTGAGAAGGATAGGTATTAAATGTGTTTTGAGCGGTAGGATTTACCAGTGAAGCCATTTGGTCCTGGACTTTGGTTGATTGAGAGTTTTTTTATTACTGATTTAATTTCCTTACTAGAAATTGGTCCATTCAGATTTTCTATTTCTTATTGGTTCAATCTTAGAAAATTATGTTTCTAGGAATTTATTTCTTCTAGGCTGTTCAGTTTGTTGGCATTCAGTTATTCATAACAGTCTTTTATGATCTTTTGTATTTTTGTTATATTACTCTTTCATTTACTTATTTACATTTCATTAATTACTCTTTCATTTCTGATATTATTTAGCCCTCTCTTTTTGTCTTGGTGACACTAGCTTAATGTTTGTCAATTTTTTAAAATCTTTTCAAAGAACCAGCTCTTATAGTTTCATTGATTTTCTCTATTGTTTTTCAGTTTCTATTTTATTTCCACTCTGATAATTATTATTTCTTTCCTTCTATTAATTTGGGGTTTTATATGTTCTTATTTTTCTGTCTTTTGTTTTTAGGTGTAAAGTTAGGTTGTTTATTTGAGATTTTTCTTGTTTTGTGAGGTAGGCCTGTATCGCTATGAACTTTCTTTTTATAACTGTTTTTGCTGCATCCCATAGATTTTGGGATATTATTATTTCCATTTTCATTTGTCTCAAGGTATTGTTTAGCATTTTATTTTATTTTATTATTAGTTTCAAGTATATAGTACATTGGTTAGACTTTATATAGTTTATGAAATAATCCCACCGATTACTCTGTCTCTTCTCTGGCTCTACACATAGTCACTACATTACTGCTGACTATATTACCTAGGCCGTGCTTCCCATTCCCATGACCATCTATCAACTACTAATTTGCACTTCTTTAATCCTTCACTGCTTTCTCCCCTCACCCCCTCCTCTCTGGCTGTCACCAGATTGTCCTCTATATTTGTGAGACTGTTTTCAATTAGTTTGTTCTTTTTATTCCTTAGATTCCAAATATAAGTGAAATCATATGGTATTTATCTTTCTCTGATTTATTGCACTCAGCCTATAATAACTTCTAGGTCCATCCGAATCATTGTAATTGGTAAAATTTCATTTCTTTTATGACTGAAGAATATTCCTTTATATATGTGAACCATAACTTCTTTATCCAGCCTTCTGTTTATGGGCATTTAGGTTGCTTCTATATCTTGGCTATTGTAAATAGTGCTGCCATGAACATAGGGATGCATAGACTTTTAAAAATTATTGTTTTTGTTTTCTTTGGATAAATACCCAGAAGTACAATTACTGGGTCAAAAGGTAGATAGATCCATTTTTAATTTTTTGAGGAACCTCCAGACTGTCTTCCATAGTGGCTGTACCAATTTGCAATCCCACCATCAAATCCCCCTGGATTTCTTTGTTGACACATTGTTGTTTAGTAGCATGTTGTTTAATCTCAACACATTTCTGATTTTTCCAGTTCTTTGTGTGATGAATATTCAGTTTCATACCATTGTAGTCTGAAAAAATGCTTGATATGATTTAATCTTCTTAAATATTAAGAATTGCTTTGTGACCCAACATATGATCTATCCAGGAGACTGTTCAATATGTACTTGAGAAGAAGGTGTATTCTGCTGTTTTTCAATAGAATGTTTTATCTATCTATCTATCTATCTATCTATCTATCTATCTATCTATCTAATTATCTATCATCTATCTATTTATCTATCTATCTAATGTATCATTTAAGGCTTATATTTCCTTATTGATTTTCTGTCTACATGATCTACCCATTGATGTTAGTGGGGGAATTAAAGCCCCCTACTATCATTGTATTGCTGTCAATTTCTCCCTTTAAATCTATTCATATTTTTTCTATAAATTAAGGATGCCCACACTCGCTACTTTAATTCAACATAGTAATGGAAGTCCTAGCTACAGCAATTAGGCAAGTAAAAGAAATAAAAAGAATATAAATTGGAAAGAAAGAAGTAAAACCATTACTATTTTCAGATAACATGATACTATGTATACAGAAAATCCTTAAGACTTCACCCAAAAAATTGTTAGAACTAATAAATGAATTTAATAAAGTTGCAGTATACAAAATCAATATACAGAAATTCATAGCATTTCTACACATTAATAATGAACAATTAGAAAAAAATAAATAAGTGTACCAAAAGAATAAAATACCTAGGAATATAAATTTCACACCAAGAGGTTGAAAGACCTGTACACAGAAAACTATAAATTCATGAAAGAAATTGAAGAAGACTCAAATAGATAGATAGTCCATGCTCATGGATTAGAAGACTTAATATTGTTAAAATGTTCATACAACCCAAAGCAATCTACAGATTTGATGCAATTCTTATCAAATTTCCAATGGCATTTTTCACAGAATTAGGACAAATAATTCAAAATTTTGTATAGAACCACAAAGATTCCAGATAGCCAAAGCAATCTTGAGAAAGAAGAACAAAGGTGGAGGTATCAGGCTCCCTCATTTCAAATTATAAATTGTAAAGCTATAGTAATCAAAACAGCATGATATTGGCATAAAAACAGACACATAAATCAATGGAACAGAATAGAGAGCCCAGACATAAACCCATATACATATGGTTAATTAATTTATTACAAAGGAGACAAGAATATACAACAGAGAAAGGATAATATCTTCAATAAGTGGTATTGGGAATACTGGACAGCCACATGCAAAAGATTGAAACAAGATCACTATCTTACACCAAAATAATTAAACTCAAAATAATTAAAGACTTGAATATAAGACCTGAACTCATAAAATTCCTAGAAGAAAACAGGTGGTAAGCGTCTTGACATTGGTCTTAGCAATGTTTTTTTGTTTGTTTGTTTGTTCGTTTGTTTTATATGACTTCAAAAGGCAAGGGAAAAAAACAAAAAGTAAACAAATGGGACTACATCAAACTAAAAAGTTTCTGCACAGAAAAGGAAATCAACAAAATGAAAACACAACCTACTGAATAGGAGAACATATTTGAAATCAGATACCTAATAAGAAGTTAATATATGAAATACATAAAGAACTCATACAACTCAAAAACAACAACAAAAAAACCACAATTAAAAAATGAGCAGAGAATCTGAAAAGACATTTTCAAAAGAAGATATGCAGATGACCATCAGGCAAATGAAAAGATGTTCAACATTTTTAATTATCAGGGAAATGCTGTTCAAAACCACAGTGAGATATTACCTCACACTTATTAGAATGGCTATCATCAAAAAGATAAGAAATAAGTGTTGTAGAGGATGTGGAAAAAAGGGAGCACTTACATACTGTTGGTAAGAATGTAAATATGTGCAGCTACTATGGAAAACATGGAGATTGCTCAAAAATTTAATAATAAAAGTACTGTATAATCCAGCCATTCCACTTCTGGGTATGTATCTGAAGAATACAAAAACACTAATTTGAATTGATATGTGCACTCCTATGTTTATTGCAGCATTATTTACAATAGCCAAGATACAGAAACAACCTAAATGTTTATTGATAGATGAATGGTTAAAGGAGATGTGGCGAATATATATACAATGGAATATATACAATGGACACAAAAATGTACGAAATCTTACTATTTGCATCATGGATGGAACCTGAGGTATTACACTAAGTGAAATAAGTCAGATAGAGAAAGATAAATTCCATATGATTACACTTATATGTGTAATCTAAAAAATAGAAAATGGACAAAATAGAAAATGGACAAACAAACAAAACCAAAACTACCTCAGATACAGAGAGCAGATTGGTAGTCACCAGAAGAAAAAGGGCTTGGGGAGGCAGGTGAAATGGGTGAAGGGAGTCAATAGTATGGTGATGGATGATAACTAGACTGATGGTGATGATCACTATGTAGTATATACAAATATCAAATTGTAATGTTGTACACTGGAAACTTAGGTAATTTATATACCAATTTTACCTCAATAAAAAGAAGAAAAGATTTTTAACTAAAAAATTGTAATTATTACTAAAAGATTCTTACTTTCTCACAGAGTTTTTCTCTGAACCTCTAGAAATATTATATTTACTTTTGGAGTTAAAAATCAGGACTCATAAAATTAAATTGACTAACAGAGAAGATAAAACTAGTAAAATTAAAATAATTTATAGGAATGAAAATCACAGAAGTGAGGTAGAAATGTCACTGCCCAAAGATTAAATATTTGCTGAATTCTCACACTAAACAAAATATAATAAAACTTCAACACCTTTTTAATCTACTTACTTATACTATCTCATCACAGGATACCACATTCGAATAGCAAACATAATGAAATATATTGAGAAAGAACAAAGGGGTCATTAAAATATATGTAAAAGTAGAACTAGTCCACAAAAAATATTTAAATATCTATGGTCCTAAGTGTGGGTTGCTTTCATGTAGTGCTTTGGTTTATGTTGCTGTTTTTACTTGACAAACTTTTTCAAGTAATAAATGTTTATCTTAGGCATAGTGGTACAAGTTAAAAATACTTTTAAAAAATGGGCAGAGATAGACTTTTTTTCCAAAGAAGACATACAAATGGCTGACACTTATGTGAAAAAGTATTCAACATCTTTAATTATCAGGGAATTGCAAATCAAAATCACAATGAGATATAACCTCATACCTTTTAGGATGGCTAATATCTAAAACACAGAGATAATAAGTGTTGACATGGTTTTGGAAGAAAGAGAACCCCTGTGCACTGTTGATGGAAATGCAAATTTGTACAGTCATTATAGAAAACAGTATAGAAGTTTCAACAATTTCAATTCTGGGTTTATATCCACAGGAAATGAAATTAATATCTCAAAGAGATATCTGCACTTCTGTATTCATTGCAGCATTATTCACAGTAACCATGATATGGAGACAATCTAAATGTCTGTTAATGAATAAATGGTTATAAAAATGTGGTATGCATATATATATATTGCAATATTATTCAGCCTTTAAAAGAAGGAAATCCTGCTATTTGTGAGAATATGAGTGAACTTGGAGGACACCATGCTAAGTGAAATACTGTATGATTTTACTTCCACATGGAATCTAAAAAAATCAAATTCATAGAACTAGACAGTAGAATGATGGTTGCAAGGGAATGGAGGGTGACAGAAATAGAAAGATGTTAGTCAAAGTGTATAAACTTTCAGTTATGAGATCAATAAGTTCTGGGGATCTAATTTATAAATAGTGACATTATTGATGAGACTAAGAGACTAGATGAGACTATTGATGAGACTATTGATGAGACTAAGAGAGTAGATCTTAAGTGTTCTTTTTAAAAAATAAAGTATGTAAGGTGATGGATGTATTTTTTAACTTGATAGTGGTAATCATTTTATAATATATACATATCAAATCATCACATTGTCCACATTAAATATGCACAATTTTATTTGTTAATTATACTTCAATAAAGCTGGAATATAAAAGTTTTTTCTTAGTTTTATTCACATAAATAATCCAAAATTATGTACATAAAGATATTAAGCACAGTAATAGAAGCCAATAGAAGCCATCTGAGCTTCTAACAATGGAGAAGCAGTTAAGATATTATCTATTAGAGTGCTATGCAACTGTGCAGAGAACAGCTGTTTGAAGGCATTGGGAAGATTTTTATATAGTCACAGGGACAGTTGCCCACTTTTAAAGATTAAAAAATGCAAATTCTTAGAAATTATATATTTTGTGTAAGTATATGATAAATGTTCCTAAAATTTTCCAATTTCTCTTTTAATATTTCCCAGACTTCATGTGATGCTGTTATTCTTCTCAGACCAGAAGGACATTTACTTTTCATTTGATAACTTTCTGTTACTTTTGAATTTGTTTCATGAGTAGAAAGTAAAAAGGGATAGACTAGAATATTTTAAAATTTTTATTTTTACACTAATGACAATTCAGTATATGATGCCTTTTGAACACTGGCATAAAGATGTAATGTACACAGTTGAGAAAGAGTGAGGTCTCGCTAAGAAAATAAGTTTTAGAATCATTAGCAGTGGATTTGGATGAAGCCATCTAGGTAAATCTGTATACTGAGTAAAGCAAATAGATGGAGGACTTTAACATTTAAGGAGTAGATGTATCAGAGGATACAGGAAAGGGAACTTGATCTTTAGTAGCATTCAAAAGAATTTAAGCAAATGGATGAAGAAGTTGAAAGTTTTCACAGAGAACCAGAAAAGAGAGTTTTATCTGATATCAAGAAAAAAGAAATTTTTAAAGAGAAACTATCAATTGCTTTAAGGGTTGGAGAGAGATCAATTAAGATAAATAAATGTGTATTTTCTGTATGTGTGTGTGTGTGTATGTGTGCGCGCACGCGCGTGCGTGTATAAATGTGTGTATATATACATATATATATATTGGTTTTGGCAATATGGAAGTCATCGGTGTCCTTAGCAGAGTCATTTCATTAGAATGGTGGAGGTAGAAACCAGTTAGTACTAGATTGAGGAGGAAATGAAAAATGAAAAATTGAGGATTGTAAGTTGGATATCTTTTTTAATAAATTGGCTCCAAAGGGGAAAATAGAATAAAGTAATACCTATAAGAAGCTTTGGGATGAGTATGCTTTCTTTATGATCCAAATGGTTAGACC
>NW_006433953.1:2627124-2670852 GCF_000325575.1 Pteropus alecto
ACCTGATAATGACTTAAAACTATATCTCTCTAAGACCAAAAGAGAGAAAAGATAGAAAAGACCAGTATTTTTAATATTTAAATATTAATGAGAGACCATCCAAATAATAAGATGGTATTCTTTCCCCTTAAAAGTTTTCTACATACATGTCATCTTCATGTGTAAAGTCGGTAATGCTACTCATGCTTAAATAGTTCATGAAAAAAAAAATAAGGAATAGAAAATTCGTGATCATATGTCCAAGAAGATTCATATTTTGTTCAAGAATATCATCAAAACATCATAGTGTAATCTTCAGAAAGATATCTAAATTTCAAGGGAAATTTTTGGTGAGTTTATAATTTTCTTAAAAGTTTAAAAGGCAAACCAAATTCATCAAACAACAAATCCTTGCTCCATGAAGCTTTCACAAAAACGAGAGGATAACCTTTGCATTTTCTTATTCCAAATAAACTATACATGCCTGAGCTTCAAAGAAAACACATTATTGTTTTATATTTCTTGCCCTATACTTGAAGCAGTGGACTTGGAACAGGCCCATTAACAGAAGTGTGTCCTGGAGGCATCCAGGCTTTTTTATTTTATGGCAGCAGGTCTATTTTTATGGGTAGTGATTCTGTGTTAAAAAAATGGAATGAATTGAGATCAATTTTACTGCATGGAAGGCTAAAGGAGTACAGTGTACTAAGAACATATTTTGCAAATGCTCTCTTTCACCGAAGCTCATGCAAAGAGGGAGGAAGATAATGAACTCTTAGCTGAACTCATCTTTTCTTCACTATTTGTAAGAGAGGAAATTTTAAAAAATGCAAATGAGAGCAATATTTCTGCTGATAACAGTATGAGGTCATGTTGGGTCAGATTATTTATGGAATTGTTAGTGACCCTGCATGATTAGGACAGGCCCTACCTTTTTTCTTTTTGCCTTTTTATGCTGTGCTTTCTCTATTGTTTCCTTTTTAAAGATTCCACACATGAAAAGCATACTGATGTACCTGGCACCGGAAAATCAGAGAACTTATATCAATAAAAAGTGAAATCTCTATCGTTTTAATTAATGTGATTTATTAGAGTTGAAGCTAGATAAACAACTCCTGCTGGAGTTCCATGTAGTTCTCTCACTGATGTTTTAATTTATTGAATACCTCTACTGGACTGCCTAGTTAATTTTGATACACTATCCAACAACAAAATCCACTATTGTTACTGTTGTTGTCTGTAAGAGCTTTTGCAAGATCGAGCTGCTTTATGTCCCGTGTAAAGATAAGGTCAGATAGAGAATGTCACGTTGTAAAACGGTTACATTAAGCAATCAAAATTGTTATAAACCACAAATAAAATGGCAGAAAAGGCTAGGAAGAAGAACATTGCTAGAAATTTTACTTCTTATCAACAAGGAAAACATTTCTCTTGAAATAACTTCAACAGTTCCCAGTTTCACTGTGTGGATAGTGATATTACTCCTAACCCTGCTCTTAAAAATGTATCTGTATCCAAAATGACAGAGACAAAATTAAATTTGTATCTTAATTTTAACCCTGGCCTAGTTCTAGCATTTCATTTAATATCTTCATATAGTGGGATCTATTATTTACAGTTGTATAGTATTAACTCAAAATGGCATTGTGTCCATTTGACTCTATTTTGAAAGACGCTATTATATATCATTTATGCATATGTTGTCAAGATCAGCATTTGGTAAATTTTACCCACTCTTAAAGTCAAACTCAAGGTCAACTATTTCAGCTTATATTGATTTTCCTACTTCTTGGGTCGAACCTTTTATTAGCTCTATCACAAATTTTGACACTCAATTATATGCCAGGGTTTATTTTTCATTGATTGAAAATATGGTCAATTAGGAATTAAACTCTTTAGTATAGTAATCATATAGTACTTTTATTATTATTATTATTCTCACAATTACTAACACAATCTGGAAACTCAGCAGAGATTCAACAAATGCTTCATTTAGACAACTGAAAATATTAGGGCAGCTCCTCTATAATAGATATAAAAAAGAAGATTGTTTTATAGTTAAGCTTTAATACTAGATGTTCCATCGCCTTGAGAAATCTTTCTTCCAGTTTTTATGGAAACAAAGAAATTCCAGTGTTGGAAATGACTCATGAGGTTATATAGTCTAATTCCTCTAATTTACAACATAACTAAGAAGTGATTGGCCAATCTCTGGTAAGAGAGAATTTACTACTTCCTGGAGCAGATATACCTATTCAGACAGCTCTGACAGAACATTTTATATTAAGCTGAAATTTATCTCCTTGTGACTGCTATAGACAACAATATCATCCACTACGGCCACCCTCTTGAAACAGCTTTGGTGTTTGCATTTGTCTTCTCTGTTTTTTTTTTTTTAATAATTCTTCGTATCACTTCATATATTGGTTAGTATGCTTTCAGCTATAAGAAATAAGAAATTCTGATGCAAATAAGCTTAAACAATATGGAAAATTATTATCTCACCTAACAGTAAAAGGTAGGATAGACTCGAGTGTTGGTTAATTTAGCTATTTAAGGATGGTACTAAAGACTCACATTTTCTTTTTTTCCCTCTTCCATCATCCTTGGTGGTATCTTCATTAACATATCAGATGAGAAAAGGAAGAGCATTGAGCTTCTCTTATACAACTCTCTTAAGAATAAGACGTATTTTTTCCAGAAGGTATCATGTCTCATTAGCAAGAGTTGGGCAACATACCCATTCCTGAAGCAATTTCTGGCAAAGGTGATGAGGTTACCATAATTGTCTTAGAAAAATTATCTGCTGTAAAATAGAGTCAGCAATATTTCTGCTACACAACGTTTTCATATGCTTTTTTGTTTTATTCTTTCCCTCTCAACTTTATTGAAGCATAATTGACATGTAACATTGTATAAGTTTAAAGTGTATGTGTTGATCTGATACATTTATATATTGCAAATGATTACTGCCATTGTGTTAGCTAACACCTCCATCAGCTCACGTAATTACTTTTTTGGGGGGGGGTAAGAACATTTAAGATCTAGTCTATTTGTTCTTCTTTATCCAGATAATTACAAACTACTGTATTTTAACCCCTTCTATGTTGCAGGTCATTAATGAGTCACTATAGTTACTATCAAACTGTATCTAATAGAAAAGTCTTCTGATAGCACTTTGACAAAAATCTAATAAATAAATGAAAATTTCACTTTTTTAATTAAGTGAAAAAAGAGTTTAGTTCAAAAGGTGATGGGAGTTCCTTGTGAAAAGAAAAATGTTTGTTTGTACATAATCTATACTTATCCTTAGAGTATATCTTTGTTTTTTATACTTGGTGAATATTATTTTAGATTTACATTCAGTTTAGTATGTGAAAACTCCCACATGCTCAGAAACAACCATTTCATGTGTTGAAATATATCATGAGCTTATCTAAAAATACGGTGGTTGTTTTCAGACAAAAATGGTATCTTTGGTGACAAATTCCTGTTCTTTTCAAGGTAAGAAATGCTGAGGATTTGAAAAAAAATTTTTTCTTTCTTTTCTACTGTGCTCATTTGGGAAGTAATTTAATGTATAATTGGTAAAGTAAATGGCAGTTATACTTTTCTGCATACAATGATTGTAATAAATTTATATAATTGTCAAGATAAAAGAATAAAATCAAACAGAAACAAAGTAAACCATAAGATGTTTAACTTCTTTCCTAAGACAGAGTTGCATGCTGAGAGAAATTGTTTCAATAAGATATACTAACTGCAGCTTCACAATAATTGAAAATTTCTGATAATACCAGGAGCTCATTAAACATACACACTTATTCACTTGCAATCACAAAACCTAAGTAAGAAAAATTATTGTTTTTCTTTCATTGCTTAGATAATTACTTAGCTGTCACATAAATATTTGGTAGAGTATATTATTTCAATAGTATACAATATATAATACAGGAAGCATGCTTTTTAAAAAAATTAACTGTTCAAAGAAATTTTTTATTTCATTTATTATTTAATTCATTTATAATATAGCTTCAAACAAAGCACTTTACCTGGTACTATGGAGGCAGAATAAGAACTAGTTCCTGGTCTTTTGATTAAATTATTTATAAAGCTATTTTTTTTTCTCTTCTGCATCTTACAATATGCAGTAAATGGATAATAAAAGTGTACAGTCCCATAAAGACAAAGAAAACAAAAAGATGAATGATAACTGCCTTAGTTTTTTGTTATTCTGCTCTACTAAGGGTCAGTAGAAGGGAAAAACCAATGAAAAACAACATGCAGAACTTTGAAAAGAAATGGATACGTCCTTCGGAGAGTGAAGGACCAGTATGTAGATGTGCAAAGTGTATTGGTTGAAAAGTGTTGTGACAGGTTGTTAAAATGGGATTCATTTTCTGCTAAGGTCTCAACAGATGGAGAAAAATCATAAGGTGGAAAGAATTCTTGCATTTCAAAAGATAAAGCAAACAATGGCAATGATGACAACAAAGTTTTAGCAAAACACCTATCTAATAGACACAAAAGTATTAGGCATGAAGAGACCAGGATATAGCTTTTTTTTTTTTTTTTAAGAATTATAGGAGCTTTAGAGAGAGTGCCATAACATTTCTCTTCTCTACCCTAGTCCTCCATGGGGCTGAATTTGAGTTGAGAACTTGAATTTGTCCCCAGGGTGCATGTGCACTAGAGTTTGGCTCAATGTGAAGAAATCTAAAACTTGCTGCACTAAGAGTAATGGTGGAGAGGCGTTTCTTTCCTGTGGTCCAGATATGGGCCTCCTGGGTGAATGGGATCCAGCCTTATCATTTACAGGAAACTTCAGTCAAGATTGCTTCTTGATGTTCAACCTCAGCACAAAGAGATTGGACCTTTACCCAAAGATGCAGAAGCTGAAGATTTTGTTTGCCTTTATCATCTTTCATTTGTTTAGATTCTTAAATGTCCAGCCAGAGAAAAGGCACTGCCTCCTTGTAGCAGCTGCAGCTGGATAGTCCGACTGGAAGACTTCACAAGAGCTAACCTCAAGAGAGATAGAGTCAAATGTAAGCATTCTCCAAACCCAAAGAACATGAAAGCCTGATAGTGATTGTACCTGTTGTTAAGTAAAAACTTTCTTTTCCCTCCCCATTTTTTCTCCTATTGTCTCCAACTCTGGAAGAATAAAGAATGAGGGGCAGGCAGCTGATGGGAGTAGGGAGCAGAAATTGATGTGCAAGCCTAGGAAATAGAGAAGAAAGTGAGTAGATCCTTCTTTCTCACACTGAGGTCATTGGAATCTGCTATCAAAGATGCACAGAACTGAGGAAAGGAATGTCAGACAAAAATCTTTGGTTATTAAACTTAATGAACATTTTATTACTGAATTAAGATAGTTCTTGGGCCCAGAAGTGACTAAATTATATTCCTTCCAATGGTGAAATATCCTACCTATCCAGAGGAGTGTAAAACCATATATGACACATCTGCAAAGTTAAATAATAATTATAAAGCAAACGTTATGTAACCACTTACCTCAGTAAAGAAATAAAACTTTTCAGACCTTAGAAGCCATCTTCTTATGTGTGTTATTTCTGTCATCTCTCCTTCCTAAACCAATCCCTTGACATTTGTGGCAATAATTTTTCTAATTTTCTCTTTAGTTTTATCATATTTATACATCCCTTTTACTATTGGTGGATGTTTTTGTGTTGTTTTTCAGTGTCCTTTCTCTCTCTCTCACTCTCTCTCTCTTTCTTTTTCTTTTCCTTTCTTCTTATGGTTGATATCGCTCTGAACATTTGTGTGCATCTCTTAGAGAATGTGCATTAGTTTCTTTAGGGATAATGTACAAATTCAGAGTCACAGAAAATGAATTTTTTAAAGTAGAAGTTTAACAGTTTAGACCTCCTCCCCACAATGCATATTTCTCGTTATTCCATGTGTTCATCAACACTGATTATTATCCGCTTTTTCAATTTTTACCCATCTAGTGGGTATAAAATGGTATTATATTGTAGTTTTTAAAAGTATTTCTTTGATCATCAATGCTATTGATCGTCTTTTCTTATGTTTATTAACGTTTTGAATTTCTTCTTTTCTGATATGCCTGTTCAAATATTTTGCCTATTTCTACTTTAGGTTATTTGTCTTTTTCTTACCAATTTAAAGGAGTTCAATATATATTTTGAATATTGGTCTTTTGTACATTATATGGTATGCAAAAATCTCCCACCTAGTATCTTGTCTTTATTCTCCTTGACTTTTGATGAATAGAAATTCTTCAATTGAATATATGTCAGGTATACATACAATTCAATTATACATGTAATTAAATTTATACCTTTCAATTTATAGTCTTTTTCTTTTTAATAAGTGCTTTCTGTGTTTTAAGAAATCTTCTCTTTACCAAGATGATAAAGATATACTCTTATTTTATCTTGTACACTTTTCATAAATTTCCTTTTTACATTTAAATCTTAATCCCATTGGAATATATTGTATATTTTGTGAGATAGAATCCATTTTCTTTCTGATTTTTTCCCCTTATGGCAACTCAGTTGTCCTGGAACTACTTAATGGAAAACTCTTCTTTTCTCTGTTGATATGCACAGTCACTTCAGTTTTATAATAAACATCTGTATTGTTGGATATGTTTCTGTGCTATATATTCAATTCCATTGGTTTATTTGGCTATCACTCTAGAATATCATCCTGCTCTATCAACATAGCTTTACATGTGCTTGAAATCTGAAGAAAAAGAACCATTTCGTTATTCTTCTATTCTTTATCAGTATTGTCAAGGATATTTTTGGCCTTTTCTGTTTTCATATAAGTGATAGAATTATATAAATACATAAGACATATAATTCTATATGGCATAGAATTATAGAATCAGTTTTTCAAGTCCACGTTGAAGTGGATTTGGATTGCAAGGGATTAATTTGGAGAGAATTTACATTTTATTGAGTGTTCCAATAGGATATTTATCTCATTTTTATGTATATTAGTTTCAATACTTGCTAAGGAAAGAATTGTGTCTCTCCAAGTATCATATGTTGAAACTTTAACCCTCAATGTGACTGTATTTGGAGAAAGGGCCTTTTGGAGGTAATGAAAGTCGAGTGAGGTCATATCATTGGGGCCCTGATCTGATAGCATTGAGGGTCTTGTGTAAAGAGGGAAATCTCTCTCTCAGCACAAAAAGAAGAGGTCATGTGAGCATACAGCGAGAAAATGGCCAACATATCCAGATAAGAGTGAAACTTCAGAATAAAATCTGCTTTGCTGGCACCTTGATCTTGGATCTTCCAGCCTCTAAAACTGTGAAAAATAAATTTCTATTGTTTGAGGCATCAATCTGTGGTATTTTGTTATGGCAGCAGGAGCAGACTAATACAGTAGTACTCAATGTTTTCTACAGAGAGAAAGTAGATCCCTGGGCATTTTGTAAGTTTGATATGAATGTAAGTGACATCTACTTAAAAATTTAATTTTCTTTTTGTTACAGAGAAAGAAAATAGATCTCTGTATTTGATCTTATGTCAACAAACCTTGTTAATCTCTCTTGTTAGATGTCAACTGTTAATCTAAAAATTCATTTAGAATATCCTAAAGTGACAATAATATTTGTGAATAATGAAAGCTGTGGGTTTTCAGTTTTTTTTTGTTTTTTTTTTCAGTCCTGATTTTTCTTCTTGGGCTTACTGTGCTGATAAGGATCTAATTCATAAAGTCTGAGGTGGGATCTGGGAATCTTCATTTCTGACTAGTATCCTGGGATTATTCTTAAAGTTTAGGAAACTCCAGGTTATGGTACTTATATTGGGTCATAAAGGTCTGGCACTATTGGCAGACATATGTTGATTAGCTCAATTTGTCTTTTGGTTCATATTTTTTCTTCATGATAGTAATTTATGAGAGTTAAATTTATCTCTAGCTCAACAAAATGCAACTGGAGATATCTGGGTCGGAGGGGGTGCCTTCCTTCACTAGGGAAAAGACTGAGGAATGTTGAAGGAACAAGAAATAGGGAGATAGATGACACATAAATGGTGGGATTTAACAAACTATATATCAGAGTTTACTGCACACTCCAAGCTCACAAGGAGCTCTTCTGAACTTCTCCTTTGTCTTCCAGGTCAAATAGAAATTTCACCTAATCTGTTTAAGCTCTCCTTTCCCCTCAAATAACTACTAATTTTGCCTCTTAAAAAAAACGTTCACCCTCAACATGCTTACTCATCCATGTGGCAATACGGACTACATTTGCTAAAAGTGATTCAAAAAAGAAACACGTTCCTTTTGCAAAATAAAATATTTGAGATATAAAATATACTGAATAAATAATATTTAAAGGCAGAGGTAATTTTAGGAGAATAACAGAAATGAAATCATCAAAGAGATAACAACTGAACTGAATTTTAAAAGAGGTAAGAATTCAAAATATAGGCATGGAAAGGCACAAAGTATTTCATTAGCTAAAAGGAGAGGACATGTGCAGATAGCCATAGATGACAAAGTTTGAGAATCAGCTTAACAGTAGATTTTAGAGTCTTGACGTCAAGCAAATATGTGAGTATGCATGCTAGAGAAAGGTACAGTCTGCTAAGATTTTAGATGGTCAAGTGTCGTATACAAAATTAAATTTGGGCACGTCGTGCAGGAAAGAATGTGGGAAAGAATTAGAGTCAAACAAAGCATTTAGCAAACTATAACTTAGGTAGGAAATGACAAAGATCCAAAGTAAAATAGCAGTAAAATTAGAAGAGAATGCGTTTAAAGAAAGCCCTAAAAATTCACCAACATAAGTCACTCCTAGAGGGAAAAGCGCCTTCAGATCATACTTAACACACCTGTTTCGAGGGAGGCTCAGCCACTAAAATGTTCTATAGAATCAGGTTACTAATCTGAAGAAAGCATTCTTTAGAAAGATTAAAAAAGAAACAGCCAAAGATTTCTGAGATAGTGTCCTTTGTGGAAAATGTCATACCCTTGTTGGTATTCAAGAGCAGTAATTTCAACAGATTTCTCTGATGCAGTCTTCTAAAATTTTGTCAGGGTGACAATACCTTGTTTATCCCCTGATTAATGTACTGCTTTTAAAGAACAGCTGAGGAGATCTGATGTGTCAGTTCATTTAAATGCTGCCATTTTGCTTTTGTTGGAAGAGCACAGCAATCACCCTCATACCACAATAAATAAAGTTTTGGCAGTAGCTGCTGTAAATGTCTGATCCATCTTCATGCCTTATGCAAAGGAGGAGAGGGGAAAAAGGAAGAGGAGGCGCTTCTTTGTATTCATATTTCCCTAAATTCCACTGACAGTCTGTGCAATTTCTGATTTATGTTGTGTGGAAAGTGAGCTAGAGAATGGCTCACTTCATTTGTAGCTTAACTTCTTTGAAAGCAAAAAATACAGAAGCTTGAGCTGTCAGCCAATCAAATATACGGTCATAACTTTTATGTGGAATATCAATTATCTAAGTGCAAAGCAAAAGAAATTATAGAAATTTTTATTTGGCATTAGTTTACTTTATACATATAGTTTGATTTAGCCTATGGTACTCTGGCCTTGAGGAATTTATTTTTCCTATGGAGTCTCCTACCTTGGTCAATGTCACCATCACCTGTTTGTTCCAGTTTATGTTAATGAACATGGAGTCCCTCTTGACTCCACTATTCAAAATATCTACACTATATGTCCCAAGTTTTCCCTGAATCCTTGCTTTCCTGTTCATTTCCATGCCTCTGCTTTTCTTTTATCAGCTTAGTCTGAATAAATTTAACCTTTTAACATGTGTTCTTCACTCCGGTTTCCCTTCCAAAACCAATTCTTCACACTGCTGCAGAGGTTAACATGTCCAAAGATAAACTGCTGTATTTGATTTGCTGCTTTGTTTGACATCTTCCAATCTCCACCCTCACCTTCAGAATTCCTTATAGGGACAAGTACAAATACCACACATGGAAGATCCTTCAAAATATGGCTTCAGTCTACTTTTCTGACCTCATGATTCTCACAGCCACCTGCATAGGCTGCTTGCCTTTCCTAAACCTAGAAAATACATTGGCTGAGAATGAACATAAATGGTCCCTCCTCCATCGGACTTTCCCATCTACCCTACGTTTAGGCATGGTGAACACTCTCACTCTCTGTTTCCATAGCATTTTTACATATTTCTATTAAAGATTTTTATTTCTTTGTAGTTATTTCACGATATGGCATCTTGTCCATGTATAAGACAGATTGTGTTTTATTCCAGTTTTTCGTAGCTAATTAACACTAATCACTCTAAGAAATCTGGTATATCAAAATGAAAGTAACAAAAACTGCTTAAAAAATTTTTTTTTTTACCCCCAGAAAGGACGTAGATATGCTTCTGGGCCTTCTGTGAATCCTTCAGTGATTTTTATGGACATTCTTCCCTTGAGGAGTATCACTGATTGAAAACTACTGAAAGATCCTTATTTATAACCCGAGTCCTAAGCACAGTTCTCAGTAAAGAGAAGGCACTCAAGAGGCTCATTAAATGGCTGACTCAGAGTGTACTTTTTAATTTAGTTGTTTCTTAGAGGTCTGGCTTATCATTATCATAGCTCCTCAATGACACTTTTTAAGCATGTTCTTTTAAACATTTGTAGAAATCCCTGATCATTTGAGTGTTCGGTAATCCAGAAACATCACCTTCTGTTCCTCTTAATCACTGTTATCTCCTGATATACTGACACCCATTAAGCAAAATTTTAACACCAGACATCTTTTCCTTTAACTCAAGTCTTATCTAGAGCCTATATTAATTCAGTAGTTATGTAGTTAACCTCCTGCTGGGCCCTGGAATTTCTACCTTTCTCATTTCTTGAATTACTTATTTATTAGCTCCTTATCGTTAATCTCTTCATACAATTTTTCTTCAGAATATAAAAATATTCTGTAACCTCACATCTTCAGAAATACTCTTATGTCCACAGCCTGCACTAGCAATAAACCTCCTTCTCTTTCACAATTAAGTCTCTTGAAAGAGATGTTTGCATTTCTCAATTTTCATCTTTCTCCATTTATTCCTCAAGTTACTTGCCATCTGTGTGTATTAAGTGCAATTGAGGTGGCTCTGACTCCTGGAGACCTTATGAATGATCATGTCCACAATGTCCTGTCCTCAACAGCCCTGCTCGTTCCTCTAGACTCCTGCCTATGGCTTCTTTTATGTAGTCGATCCATCTCATATTTGGTCTTTCTCTTTTCCTGCTGCCTTCTATTTTTCCCAACATTATTATCTTTCCCAAAGAACCCTGCCTTCTCCTGATGTGCCTGAGGTAGGACAGCTTCAGTTTTGTCATTTTTGCTTCCAATGATGTTTCAGGACCCACTTATTCATCTTTCTGGTGGCCCAGTGTATCTGTAGAGCTCTTCTCTAACACTGTATTTCAGATGAATCTATTTTTTTTCTTTCTATCATCCTTCTTCGCTGTCCAACTTTCACATCCATACATAGTATATGAGAGTGTGAGGGTCTGGATGATCTTCACCTTGATCTCTAACGACACATCTTTGCTCTTAATGATCTTTCCTAATTCTTCCATTGCTGCCCATCTGAGTCTCAGCCTTCTATTGATTTCTTGGCTTCAGTCTCCATTTGAATTGATGACTGAACCAAGGTAAGCAAATTCTTCAACAATTTTAATTTTTATTGTCTGTGTTAAAGCTGTGTATTTCTTCTGTAGTAATGATTTTGTCTTCTGATGCAATTTTGTCTTCAAATGCAATTCTTCTTTAGCACTTTCTTTTTTCACTTTCATCAAAAGTTATTTCAAATTAGTGCTCCTTTCTGCCAGCAAGATGGTGTCATCTACATATCTTGTTATTGATATTTCTTCCACCAATTTTTTCTCCTCCTTCCTCTGAGTCTAGTCCAGTTCCTTATGACTCCAAATAAGTCATTTTCAACTGTGATCTCTGTTTTGCTAAATGTAGTGGACAATTTTGTGTCTGTTTGTTTTCATCACTCTACCATGTGACATTCTGCTTATTTCATGCTTTTGAAGTTTTGCTTTGGCTGTCTCATTCTGTATCTCTAATTCTTTCTGTATCTATCCAGGCTTCTCTTCCTTTACCTGTTCCTTAGTATTGGTGTTTTCCAGCATTCTGCCCCTGGTCTCTTATTTCACTGTCATTCTCATACCATATGAGCTTATCCACTGCCACAGTCATATTAGGGGTTTGTAATCTGTGATTAATGAGCCCTTGAGAATCTATGCATCGCCTTTAGGGGAGTTTATGAATTGCCTTTTGGGAAGTCCATGAATTCTTAGAATTTTAATTTGAAATAAATTATGACTATTTCAATAAATATAATGAAATATTACCCATTTATAAAGAGCAATGAAGTATCAATACATTCTACAACTTGGTCGAACCTTGAAAACATTATGCTAAGTAAAAGAAATCAAAGACAGAAGGTCCTATATTGTATGATTCTATTTATACGAAATCTAAAATAGGTAAAGCAAAATAATAGCTGTCAGGTTGGAGAGATGGGGAATTGGGATTAGCTACTTAATGGATGCAGGATGTTTTCAGGTAATTAAAATGTTTTAAATTAGAAGTAAGGATTGTGCCACATGTGAATGCACTACATACTACTAAATTGTAACTTAAAATGGTTAATTGTATGTTGCGTGAATTTCACCTCAATAAAAAAATTTAATGGGTTTATTTTATACCCATCAAAAAAGAAGGCCCAAAGATTTTATTGTATCAGATCTTTTTTTACCAGTTTTATTGAGATACAATTGACATGCAGCATTGTATTAGTTTCATGTGTCCAACATAATGATTTATTTTATTTTATTTTAAAAAATTTTTTAGGCGAGGCAACCCTTGGTTGACCGCACAGATTGCAAGGAACTCGTCATCTTACGATCTCTTATTTTTTTCATTTTTTATGCCTACAGCACCTGGTCTTCCTTGGTGGTCTCCCATCCAAGTACTAACCAGGCCAGACCCTGCTTAGCTTTCGAGATCAGACGGGATCTGGCTTGTTCAGGGTAGCATGGCCGTAGACTCGACAAAATGATTTGATATATGTATATATTGCAAAATGATCACCAAAATGTTTAGTTAACATCCATCACCTTGCATAGTTACAATGGCTTTTCCTTCTAATGAGAACTCCTAAGATCTATTCACTTAGCAACTTCCGAATATACAATACGATATCCTAAACTATAGTTGCCATGTGGTACATTACATCTCCAGAAATTATTTATATTATAACTGTATGTTTGTTCCTTTTAACTACCTTCACTCATTTTGCCCACTCCCCGATTCCATTTCTCTGCTAACCACCCAACTTTCTCTATCTATGAGGTGTTTTTTTGTTTGTTTGTTTTTATTTTTTTTTGTTTGTTTGTTTTAGGTTCCATATATAAGTGAGATGATATAGTATTTGTCTTTTCTGTCTGGCTTATTTCACTTAGCAAAATGCCCTTAAGGTCTATCCATGTTGTCATAAATGGCAGGACTTCTTTATTTTTATTGCTAATATTCCATTGTTTATATATACTACATTTTTTTTTTATCCATTCATCCGTTGATGGACACTTAGTTTGCTTCTGTCTTAGCTCTCGTAAACAGTACTACAATGAACATGGGGTGCAGGTGTTTTTTCAAGGTAGCAATTTCATTTCCTTCAGATATATATCCAGAAGTGGAATCATTTCCTTCAGATATATATCCAGAAGTGGAATTACTGGATTACATGGTAGTTCTATTTTTAATTTTTTGATGAATTTTTATACTGTTTTTCATAGTAGCTGCACCAATTTATATTCCTACCAACAGTGCACAAGGGTTTCCTTTGCTCTGTATCCTCTCTAACACTTATCTCTTGTATTTTGATAATAGTCATTCTGACAGGTGTGAGGTGACATCTCATTGTGATTTTTTTTTTTCACTTTTATTAAGGAATTTTTTCCCGGCTTTATTGAAATATAATAAACAATTAGTTGCTCGTATTTACATTGTACAATAAAATGAGGTGTTTTTTTTTCAATTATACCTGACATACAATAATATATTCATTTCAGTTGTATAGCATAGTGATTAGAGATACTATATAATTCACAAATTGATCACCCCACTAAAACTACTACCCCTCTTCCACCTTACATATTTATTATAACATTATTAACTATTTTCCTTATGCTATACTTTATATCTCCATGTCTATTTTGTAACTACCCATTTGTACTTCTTAATCCCTTTGCTCTTTTTCACCATCCGCCCAACCCCCTCCTATCTAGTAGCCTTCGAAATATTCTCTGTATCTATGAGTTTATGTCTGTTTTTGTTGTCATTGTTTATTTTGTTCTTTAGATTCCACGTACATGAAATCATGTGATATTTGTCTTTCTGTATCTGACCCATTTTATTCAGCACAGTACCCTCTAGATTGATCAAGGCAGTATCTTTTTCCATTCCCTTCCTTTTAGTCTCTGTGTGTCTTTTAATCTGATTTGAGTTTCTTGTAGGCAGCATATGTAGGGGTCTTGTTTTCTTATTCATTCAGCCACCCTATCTTTTGGCTGGAACACTAATTCTTTTCCATTTGAGGTACTTGTTGATAGGAATGTAGTTATTACCATTCTTTATTCCTGTTTTTGATACATGTTTTTCTTCCTAAATAAGTCCCTCCAATATTTCCTGTAACACTGACTTGGTGTTGATGAATTTCTTTAGCTTATTTTTGTCTGGGAAGCTCTTTATCTGTTCTTTGACTGTAAATGATAGCTTTGCTGGAGAAAGTATTTTTGGTCATAGATCCTGGGTTTTCATCACATTGAATATTTCATGCCAAGCCCTTCTGTTCTGCACAGTTTCTTTTGAGAAATCAGCTGCCAGTCTTATGGGTGCTCCCTTGTAAGTAACTGCTTTTCTTTTGCTGGTTTTTAGAGTCTCTCTTTGTATTTAACCTTTGGCATTTTAATTATATTGTGTCTTGGTGTGGACCTCATTGTATTCATCTTTTTTGGGACTCTGAATTTCCTGGGTTTGTATGTCTATTTCCTTCACCAGGTGAGGGAAGTTTTCCATCATTATTTCTTCAAATATCTCTTCAACTTCTTGTTTTCTTTCAGGTACCCCTATGACACGAGTATTTTTACATTTAATTGTGTCCCATAGGCTCTTTAAATTATTATTATAGTCTTGGCTTCTTTTTTCTTGTCGTTCTGATTGAGTGTCCTTGGCTTCCCCATCTTCCATATCGGTGGTTTGATTCTCTCCTTTTCCCACTCTGTTTATTCTCTCTGATATACTCTTCATCTCAAATAATGTGTTCTTCATTTCTGACTGGTTCTCTTTTACAATGTCCATCTCCATTTTTATGTTTTCTATCTCTTTGTTAAAGTTCTCACTGAATTCATCTACACTTCCTCGAAGTTCATTGAGCATCTTTATAAGCAGTGTTTTGAACTCTGCACCTGTTAGATTGCTTGACTCCATTATTCTTGGATCTCCTGTTCATATGATTTCTGCTTCTTTGTCTTCCCATTTTGCCTTTCTGTGTCTCTTTCTATGTATTAAACAAAGCTCCTAAGTCTCCTGGTCTTATTAGCTTGGCTTTGTGTAGTAGATGTCCAATGGCACAGTCCTGAGAGGGGTTCAGCTTCAGGCCAAGTCTAGCTGGGGCCCTCTGGGGCGACCTGTTAAGATTCAGTGAGCAATCTATAGATGTTGTGCTTATAGTTGCCTCAAGAAGCCATGCCAGAAGCCGAAGCCAGCTGTCACCAGTGTGAGTCTTGGCTCTGCTCAGCAAGGAGCCCTGGACTCATGGAGAACACAGCTGGGTGTGGCTTGGATGGGGCTGTGAATTGGGGGAGGCAGAGTTTCAGGGAATCCTCTGGGTGGAGCGACCTCTGTTATCCTGTTCGATGACGTCTCAGCTATGGTGGCACTGCATCTACACACTGGGAGTGGAGAGGGCTCAACAGAAGAGCAGTGGACACAGCTGACACTTCTGCCCAGGAGAGATCCTCACTTCTGGCTCTCACTCTGACAACTTAGTGTCCCCCGGTAAGTCCCTGGTGCCCCGCCCCATGGAGCTGAGGGGGCGCTGGTGCTCAGAGCAAGCAGGTCCATGAATCTCCCCTGGAGTACATGGCCCCTTTAAGAGGCATCTGTAGCTGCTGGCTGCCGCCTCAGCCTCTGTCCCACTCAGCTGCTGGGACTGGGTAGCCTTGAGTCTTCGCCTCTTCCTACCTTCTACATTTGCAGGTTGATTAATTATTTCTCTGAATGAATAGTGCTTCTGTTTGTCTAGACCCCAGGCAACTTTGCTTGCTGTTTGCTTCATGTTTCTGTCACAACTATGATTTGGTTGCAAGAGGGATGAGCCATTTTTTTCCCCATTTTCTCATTGTGATTAATTTGCATTTCCTTGATGATTAGTGATGTGGAGCACCATTGTGTATACTTGTTGGCCATTTGTATGTCTTCTTTGGAAAAATGTCTATTCAGTTCCTCTGACTGTTTTTTAATCAAATTGTTTGATTTTTTTTAAACTATGAATTGTATGAGTTCTTTATATAATTTGAACATTAACCTTTTTTCAGATATAATGATTTGCAAGTATTTTCTCCCATTCTATAGGATGCCTTTTCACTCAATGGTTTCCTTTGTTCTGCAGAAGCTTTTCAGTCTGATGTAGTCCTACTTATTTATTTTGCTTTTGTTACCTTTGCTTTTAGGGCCAAATGCCTACCCCCCCCCAAAAAAAAAATCATTGCCAGGACCAAAGTCAAGGAGTTTTCTTCTAGGAGTTTTATGGTTTCAAGTCTTATATTCAAGAATTTAATCCATTTTTGAGTTAATTTTTGTGCTTGGTATAAGATAGGAATCCAGTTTCATTCTTTTGCATGTGACTATCCAGCTTTCCCAGACCATTTATTGAAGACACTATACTTTCCCCATTGTATATTTTTGGCTCCTTTGTCATAAATTAATTAATCATTTATGTGGGTTTATTTCTGAGCTCTCTGTTCTGTTCCATTGATTTATGTGCCTGTTTTTATTTCAATACCATACTATTTTAATTATTATAGCTTTGTAGTATATTTTGAAATCAAGGATCATGATACCTTCAGCTTTGTACCTTTCTCAAGATTGCTTTGGCCATTCAAGATCATTTGTGGTTTTGTATGAATTTTAGAATTATTTATTTAATTTCTGTGAAAAATACCATTTTAATTTTGATAGAGATTGCATTGAATCTGTAGACTGCTTTGGATAGTATAGACATTTTACCATATGAATTCTTCTAATCCATGAACATAGCGTATTTTTCCATTTATTTCTTCTTCAGTTTCTTTCATCAGTGTCTAATAGTTTTCAGGATACAGATCTTTCATCTTCTTGGTTAAATGTATTCCTAGGAATTTTATTCTTTGTGATGGATTGTAAAGGGACTGTTTTCTTTATTTCTTTTTCAAATAGATGGGTATTAGTGTATAGTAATACACTGACTTTTGTATATTGATTTTGTATCTTGCAGCTTTACTGAATTTGCTCATTAGTTCTAACAAGTTTTTTTTTAGAGTTTTTAGAGTGTTTTATATATAATATTATTTACCAATATAGAGAGTTTTATTTCTTCCTTCTAATTTGGATGCCATTTATTTCCTTTTCTTGCCTAATTTCTCTGGTGAGTACTTTCAATTCTATGTTAAATAGAAGTGGCAAGACTCTTGTCCTCTTCCTGATTTTAGAGAATGAGCTTTCATTTTCCACTGTTGAGTGTAATGTTAGCTACGAGCTTGCCATTTATGGCCTTTATTATGTTGAGTTACATTTCTTCTATACCCACTTTGTTGAGAATTTTTGTCATTAGTAGACACTGAGTTTTGTCATATACATTTTCTGCATTTATTGAAATGATAATGTGATTTTACTTCTTTATTTTATTAACATGGTTTATTACATTGATTTGTTTGCATATATTGAACTATCCTTTCATGCTTGGAATATATTCCACTTGATCATTGTGTATGATCCTTTTAATGTATTTTTGCATTTGGTTTGCTAATATTTGTTAAGAGTTTTTTTTGTGTGTCTATGTTCATCAAGGATATTGGTCTGTAATTGCCTTTTCTTGCCTGGTTTTGGTGTCAGGGTAATGTTGAGAAGAATAGGTATAACATCTTTTTTGAATGTTCGATAGAATTAACCAGCGAAGCTGTCTGGTCTTGGACTTTTGTTTGTTGGGATGGTTTTCAATTTTATTATTATTTTAACTTATTCAATCTTCTTACTAGCAATTGATCTCAGATTTTTTATTTCTTCATGATTCAGTCATGGTTGATTGTATATTTCTAAGAATTTATCCATTTCTTATAGGTCGTCAAATGTTGGCATATAATAGTTCATAGCAGTCTCTTATGATCCTTTGTATTAGTATGGTATCAATTGTAATGTCTCCTCTTTCATTTCTAATTTTGTTTATTTGAGTCTTCTTTTTTTTTTTGAGGGGGAGAGTCTAGCTAAATATTTATCTATTTATCCTTTCAAAAAAACAACTCTTAGTTTCACTGACATTTTTCATTGTATTTTTAGTTTTTAGTTCACTTATTTTCACTCTAATCTTTATTATCTTTCTTCTACTAACTTTAGACTTACTTTGTTCTTTTTCTAGTTCTTAGAGGTATACTGTTAGAATTTTATTACTATGAACTTCCCTCTTAAGATTGATTTTGCTGTATCCTTTAAGTTTGGTATGATATATTTTCATTTTTATTCATTTCAAGATACTTTTTGTTTTTTCTTTGATTTCATATTTGACCCATTGGTTGTTCAGTAGCATGTTGTTGCCACATATTTTTTAATTTTCCATGTTTTTTTTGTAATTGATTTCTAGTTCTATGCCATTGTGGTTGGAAAAGATGATTTATATGATTTCAGTTTTCTTAAATTTATTAAGAAAATTATTGGAAAAGATGATTTATATGATTAGACGATTTATATGATTATATGATTTATACGATTTATATGATTTATTAAGAAAATTATTGGAAAAGATGATTTATATGATTAGACGATTTATATGATTATATGATTTATACGATTTGTATGATTTCAGTTTTCTTAAATTTATTAAAATTTGTTTTGTGGCCCACATATGATTTATCCTGGAGGATGTTCAATGTACTTGAGAAGAATGTTTATTCTGCAGCTTTTAATTGAAATGTTCTGTATATGTCTGTTAAGTTCCTTTGGTCTGATGTGTTACTTTGGGCCAATGTTTTCTTATTGAGTTTGTCTTGATGATGTATCTATTGTTGAAAGTGAGATATAGAAGTCCCTTATGATTGTATTTGTGTTTATTTCTCCATTTGGATTGGTTGATATCTACTTTATATATAGGTGCTTCTATGTTGGGTGCATATGTATCAGATTCTTAAAGTAGTCCATGGATGCTCATAATAATAACTGTTAATAAAATAATTACTCTCAAATATTTATATTTTAAGCCCAAATATCTCCCTTAAATTTTGTTTTTGTATACCTGGCTGACTCTAATGTACATCTGTATATTTTATAAGCACATATATCTCCATATATTCAAAATAGAATTCATTATCTCCCAACATATGTCTTCTATGTTTCCTATATTTCTAGATAGATTAAAAACCCAGTAGTAAGCCTTGCCTCCTCCTTGTCTCCCACATCCAATCAGGCTTGAGGTCTGTTTACTTTCTACTGAGATTCGTTTCCATTAGTATTGCTTTTGGTTAAAGTATCACTGTTTTCTTCTTGAACTATTTCAATATTTCTAACTCAGCACTGTCCAACATTATTTTCTGCAATGATATAAATATTCTATTTCCTTACTTTGGTTTTAATGCTCTTGAAATGTGGTTGGTTATTCTGAGAAACCAAAGTTTTAATTTTAAGTAATTTTAATTATTTTAAATTTAAATTTAAAAAGCCACATGTGGCTAGTGGCTGCCATATTGAACCTCATAGCCATGATCTTTTGCCATTTAACCATGGTCCATGGACCAGCAAAATTAGTATTACTTGAGAACTTGCTAGAATTGTAGAATGTTAGGTCTCATTTAAAAGCTTTGAATTATAAAATACATTTTAGCAAGATCTCTATATGGCTTGTAGGCACATTCAAGTTTAAGAAGGCTTAATTTAATTCATCTACTTCTCTGTTGCATCTAGAATAGTCTGAGTATATAATTTTTCTGTATAAAATTCTTCTATAGATTCTCATACCCTTTCCAACAACATCTATATTTCTTAGCCTGGAATTCTATGCTATCCATATTTGACTCTTTTTTAACCTCATGTTTTCTCATGTCCCCTCTCATTTCTATATGCTGTGTTTCTTACACAAGGGATTTAACTTCTTATTAACTCAATTTCTCCAACTTTAGAATAGAAATAATAGTAATATTTACACCATAAAGTTGAAAGAATTCAATGAATAAATATTTGTAGCATGTAACACATAGCAAATAGTCCTTTAGACAAAACAATCAATAACTGTTACCTAGTGTTATTATTTAGGCAGGTACTTTCTCTACATAAGTGCTTTTTGGAAAGCAGTGTATGGCTAACCCACACCAGAAACATCTGGGAGAGGAATTTGTAAAAAAGAAAAAAAAAGAAAAAAAAAAGAAAAGAAAGAAAAGAAAAATAAAAGAAAAGGAAGGTTCTTAGTTCCATACAGACTTATAGAATTGCAGTCTCTGAGGCTATGCTTTATTTATTTATTTAATTTTTATTTTTTATTTTTTCTGGAGTGAGATGTACTACTCTATAAATATTAATGAGATCAAGTTAATAGCATTCTTCAAATCTTCTGTATTCTTAGTGATTCATTTTTTTTTTTGCTTGTTCTATCAGCTACTAAGAATAATGCCTTTAAATTTCCAATTATGCTTGTAGATTTATCTTCTTTGATTTCCAGCATTTCTTTGTTTTATATATTTTGAAGCTGTGTTATTCAGCACATATAAATTTAGGATTGTTATATCCATATCACGATGAGTTGACTCTTTTATCAATATTAAATATCCTTCTCTATCTTTAGTAATGTTTTTTTTTTGCCACAAATTCTAATTTTCTCATATTAATAGTCAAAACAATTTTCTGCTTGGCGTGGTAGAATTCTGAAATGGTCCCTGATTCTCAGTCCCTGGTGTGCAAGAAGTTCCCAGTTATTCAATCAAGCACTGATCTAGCTTTTTTGTGTGAAGAGATTTTGCAAATGTCATTAAGGTCCCAAATAGATTGACTCAAAGATAAATAAATTACCCTCAGTAGACTTGACGTAATCAGGTAAGACCTTAAAAAATATGGGCTCTTCCTCATGAAACAGACTTGACGTATTGAAGGAGATGAGGCTAGGTTTTAAGCATCTTAATTTTTGACTACTATCTAAGGTTATCAATTTTACAAAAAAAGTATACATATCTCTGGGGGCACATAAAGATTTTCCAAAAAAGTGTAGGGGCTCAAATAGTTCAAAGAGAATCAATTTTGAAATTCTCAGTTCCCACATATATTATTCCCAAAATGAATATTCCTGAGAATGTACTTGGATTATCCTGATTTTCATTTACCACATCCCTTCTAATACCGGGTCTTTTAGTTCACAAAACTAGACCTCATCTAACACTGGCATAATATCTCTGGCATGTAAAATATTATTGGGCACAAAATACAGAGGTAATTTCAAATACTGATGATGATGTTGAGAAAGTAAATACCACTAATAACTAAAAAGCAAATCTTTCTTCAAGAACAGTGATTTCTAATTAATTCCTTTCAACAAAATTAAGAGAACCCAAATGAGTTGACAGCTTGTGGACCATTAAACATAATTTTTGATAATGGATTACTGAAATTTTTTACATGTAACTCAAAAGGAGTTCAAAGGGTCATATTACACCACTATTACAAAACTTCAAATCCATCTACTTCTTTATGTGAACAAAGTTTCTTAGTAATTAATTTTTTAAACATGAAGAATAGATTGATGTTAAAATTTTCTTATTATGGTCAAAAATAATATTCACCATCAGATACATAATCTAAATCAGGAAGAAGTACTGTCATCTCATTAAAGAATGAATTTACAATGAGATTTTACTTTATATTTTTATTATAAAAATTTGAAATGTATTTGAAATCTTTTGATTCAAAAATATGCTACTGATAATCATAATGATAACTCAATCTTGAAGAAAAAAATTAAGACATAGAACTTTATGGTCACAGGCTATTTTTAAAAGTAATTTAATTTATATAGTTTTTTTGCATAGAACTATGATAATATGATCATTAAAACTCTGTTTGTAAGACATTTGAATTAAGATTACATTCTCTGGTGAAAATAGAAGGGGATAGATGAGTTAAAGGAGAAAAATGAATAGTGTTAATTTTTCAACTATTTAATGAAATTTTTTTGTGTTTTCTTTTAAATGTTCAGTGTCAAATCATCAGGGTATTTTTATTTTCTTGGATATATTAAAAAGAATGACTAAATATATTTTCTTAAAATTTTTATATTTACAATACTCCTGAAGTTACACCCTTTGCAACTATTTAAAATTATGATGGAAAGTTTTAGATAGTAAGTTAAAGCTTGTGAAAAGTAGTTTTTAAAGATTATTTTAGTGTAATACACAAACAAATAAAAATCACTAAACAACTCTGAAAAAAAATGGCTCTTCTGGACATCAATTGTTGAGAACCAATATTTCATGCCATAATCTGCCTTTATAAGTGGTATAAAAACACAGGGGCATAATATCATGGTATCAGGACACTCTGAAGAGGATCCCCAAAGAGCATTGAATGCCTTAAAGAAAATAACATTATGAGAAACTTGTGTTAATTGATTTTATGCTAATTACCCAAAGAATGTCATACTTTCCCTTTATTTACCAGCTAATTTGTTCATTCATTCCTTCATTCAACTAATTTATGTTCATCACCAAACGTTTTCAAGAACTTGAATATAGGAGTAAACAGAGTTTATGAATTCAGTAGTCTCAGAAATTAGTGAGATGCACACACATATGAATAACTAAATATAATGACATAAATCACTATAATGAAAAAGAACTACAATCCCATTATGTTTTGAGATGGTATTGGAAATAGTGTTGCCTTTCATGGCCCATCTCAATTTTTACATTCTCCATTAGGTCGTGGGCCATGGTAAAACTGAATCACCTATTTGTAGGCAAACACACTTAGGTGTGAATCTTAGCTTTTATGTTTACTAACTGTACAGCAAGTAAATCTTATTTTTCTAATCTATGGATTCAAGATAATAACAGACTTCCTAAAAGATTATTGTAAAGAATAAAGGAGCGAAATATAAAGTGCTCCACAGAGTGACGGGGAACACTCAGTTGGTGGATCTGTCTACTTCTATTTTTTCTCATCTCTGATTCTCTTATCAGGGTCTTCTTTTACTTCCACAATCTCATTTTATCTAATCTCTCCTACTCATTTTGTACCACCTAGCTGCTGTCTTTCTGCTAAGAATTTTCCTGTCTTACAAGCTTTACATATTGTATTTTCATGTTGGAATCCTCTGCCTCTGGAACAGCTAACTTCTTATCTTTTAACCTCAAAATAAGATCACCAAAGAACCTTTCTCGAATTTTTCTTTATGCAGCTCCCCTGCCATTGTTTCCTATCATATTTCCTATATCATTACGCTCAATTTATCAGTGCATATTTTTCACTTGAATTTCTGTGTGTGTGAGTGTATGTGTATATTCTGTTCCTCTATTTCTAAGTTCCATGAGAGCATGAGTTGCATCTACTTCATATAACAGGTACTCAAAATTATTTCTTGATTAAATTAATGGATGAATAAAGGCCCTTTCATCAATCTCATTGTATATCTTAAGGTCTGAAACATGAAATCATCTATGTAAATTTTACTATGCACCAAGAATAAAACATATCAATTTTGAATTTAAATAGCTATCTAAGCTCTTAGCATATGTATTTTTTTAAAAAGTTTATATAAAAAATAATAATATAAAAGTTATGTAAAGAGACTAACAAAAGCATAGTAAGATATACAAATAAAGCTTCATCAATAAGATAATGCATTGACTCTGTTACTGAAGGAAAGCAGATCATGTATGTTGCCAATAAAAGTAGATTTTTTAAATTAGAAAGTATTTCTAATAGAATTCATTTATGAACTATTGGAGTCTAGTGAATTTTAGCCCTAATTTTCATGATAAACTTTACCTTCGTATCAATTTTTACATAGATGTCAAAAAAATAAAATTAACTGAAATATCACACATTACTTAACAAGATAGATAAGAGCTTAGACATTTGTTTTGAGATATGCACAAAAAAATGACTAGTATATAATAGAAGAGTAAATTATAGAAATAAGAAAGAGATTAAGAAAAGGTTTTAAAAGCTCTGAATGCTGTTCTGTTAAATTGTATAAAAAGCCTTATTTATGAATGGAATAGCCTACTGCATTAAGATGCAATTTAAAATTTCATAGTGTTGTGAGTTCAAAATCTTTCTTTAGTTCTGAAGAGAATAGACACTTATATTTGACCTTTTGCAATGATATATTCCATGAATTTAAATAAGTTCATAAGTATTAATTGTTCTCAAGTGTCATTCAGTTTAGAAAGTACAGCAAAATAAGGAGACAACTCAAAAGTCAGATTATGCCACTATAGCATTACATAAAAAATCAGTCTTAGAGTAAAGTAATTCATGAAACAAGTAAACAGTGGCTGTAAAATTCATTTTAAATTTGTGGTCTTTATGCTACAAACACTTCAGTTATCAAAAGAATCCTACTAATTATCTAACCTATACTTACTTGTCACCTTAAAAAGCCTATCAATATATGAATAACAAAATAGCATGAAGTTTGTGATTTTTACTTACAGAGAAATTTGGCATTCCTTTATTCTTTTAATATGTACAAAATATCCTTAAAGTTGCTATCTTACTCTCATTACCCACTACCTAGCTCCATTTTTAAACTGAGAAAGCCAATGCCCATGGGAAAAAGAAGCTTGAACAATGTCACACAGATGATAAACAGTAGACTTGGGATGCAAACCTGGCTTTGAAGCCCTAACCCTTTGCTCTTTTCTTACAAAATAGGTAAAGAGATTGATTCTGGTTTAATAAGTTGCCAATTGAGTATATGAGAAGGCAGATATGTATCTATACCAAAAATCAAAATTTTGCCATTGGGGAGATTTCATTATTAATACTAGAAAAGGCTTGCCTGTGCAACACAGTGGAGACTCTTACAGACCACCTGCCATCTCTGGATTGCATTTTGGATAAAGATAGGTCGATCGTACAATAGAAGAATTTCTAAAAATAATTCAGAAACTCAAATTTTTTAATTAAAATATTGACGACCAAAGTAGAGTGATTCTAGACATTCACTTAGAACTATTCCAGAGACTAATATTTTATAATAATAAAAATAAATTGAATGGATTACCAATCAGTTTCCATCCATGAGAATTTTGGAAGATTCACGCAAAATATTAAAAATCATTAAGCAATTCTTTATTTTAGATCTTTACCATTGTAGCTTGATTTATACAGGTGGTTAATACATAATTATTGAATTTTTAAAGATGAAATTCAGCATCTGGATATAGGCTAATTGGAAAAAGAAGATAAATTTAAGCTTTAAAAGAGTTATGTAATACCCTAAACCTCAAATTGAGAAGCAATTTATACTGGGAAAGAATATGCATCTACTGTGTAAAGCATGTCATAGTAATTAGCTTTGAGAGGCAGATATTACTATTTCACTTTTTGCATAAAGACCTTTTCTTTAAGATTAAAGAAAGGAGGACTCTACCAGTCTTCAATTTGCATTCACATATGTTCGTTTCTTCTGCTTAGGATTTCACGTACAATTTTGCAGATACATACCCACACATTTGTTTTACTTGGCTTTGTATTTAGATCTTGAGTTCCATGTGATTATCTCACCCATCTTCATGCCTATATTCTTTAATATCATGGCATTACTGGTATAAATGTCAAGTCCTTGAGGATAATGGTGAAATGAATCCCACAGTAACCTCACTATCATTCTGATATGCACATTTTACAGTTTGAGCCATATTCCCTTTTGTAAAACACTGTTGGATCTTAAAGTCATTCACACAACTGCTTGGTCAAGTTGAGATAGGTTCATTTTCTATCCCTATATATTTCAAATCCTCTCCTTTTTTCACATAAGTTACTGCCTGTTCCTAAAGATAGATTCTTTCCCTTACAACCCAGAATCCTTTTTTACTTGTTTACGATCATTAAATACAATCTCTTACATTTGTAAAGGCAAAATCTCTTTTTCTACTAGAAGACTGTGAAAGAACATGAACTCAAAATGCTGCATACTATACTAAGAGTGCATTAATCAGTAGTAAAAAGGAAGCAAATAAGGGAGGCAGAACATGGTCATGGAAAGAAGTTTCTATATTGATGTGTAGGCTACAAATTCATGTGTTTTGTAACTGAGCTATAATGTAAACTTGTTTTTAAAAGACTGAGATGTTGTGTTTTCTGAGGAGCAGCTTTCTTTTGGATTATTTGGTCAATATTGCTCCAGCAATACTACCATTACACAATATTGAGAAATTTCTACTCACATGAGATGAAAGCAAGTAGATTTGTCCTCAAGGGGATAGTGTCTGACAATTCAGCTATTTCTGAAGCTATTTCAGAGGAGATGCAAGATAAGGTTTTGGGAATGTCTGTGTTTACTGTATAACACACATTGTCTGTGAACTCTATATTTTCATGATTAGAGGTAAGAAAATATTTTATAGTTAATATCTTTTTGTTAATCAAGACTGAACATAATTTGTTAGCTTGGTAATTACCATCAATTAGTTACTACATAGACAGAATAATTGGCTCACAAATATGTCCATGTCTTAATTCAACAGAATCTGTGAACATGTTATGTTACATGGCAAAGGGGAATTAAGGTAGCAGATAGAATTAAGTTTGCTTATTAGCTGGCTTTAAGATAGGAAAACTATACTGAATGATCTAGGTGGGTCTATTGTAATCACAAGGGCCCTTAAAAGTGGAAGAATGTCAGAGGGATATAATGTGAAAGTCAATTAGCTATTGTTGGCTTTGAAAGTGGGAGCAGGTCATGAGTCAAGGAATGCAGATGACTTCTTGAAGCTGGAAAAAGCAAGGAAATGGATTTTCACCTACGGCTTCCAGAGAGAACTCATCCCTGTCTACATTTTGATTTTAATTCAGTGAAATCCACTTTGGACTTCATACCTGTAAGATAATTAATAGATGTTGGATTAAGCAAATAAATTGTGATTAATTTATTATAGCATCAAAAGGAAATTAATATAATACCTTTTTTTCCCATTTGTTTTTATTCAGGTGAGGAATTTTTACATTGCCAAATACCATTAACATTTTCACTCAAGATAAAAAATAAAATACATTGAGCTATTCCTATCTTCCATTTCTAAATATCATTAAGTAATGGAAAAATCATCTCTGGATTCCAACTGCCTTTGTTTAAATTCTTCTCTGATATGTCACAGAATTAAAACCTCTTAGTGCCTCAGTTATCTTATTATTAAAATGACACAATAAGAGGCCTTATTTCATAGGGTTGTTACAAAGACCACATGAGATCTAACCCGTGCAAAAATGCCTGACATACCATGAATGCTCAATCAATAGAAGTTATTATTCTTTTCATTATTAATATTATTAAACATCTACATCCAATAAATTATTCGTTTTATCTTTTTAATGTGTCCAAAATATGTTTCCTACTTTTCAGCCCAGGTGTAGATCTTCATCACTTCTCACTAGGTCTATGGCAGCAACAACCTCTACAGGCTGAAGTACAATTCATGACATGGTTGAAGATCCTCCATGACCTGCTAATCTCTATCTGTTTCTAACCAAACCCTTCCTTGAGTTGTGTTTTCCAGTAATATGGAACAGCTTTACCACGTTTGCTTATGCTTAGTCTTTGCCCACATTTTTTTCTCACTATTTCTTACTCCTCATTTAAGATAATGCTCAATTTGGTTTCGCACTGATGTTCTTTTCTTAAACTCTTTGAGGCCCTCTTATCTTCTTTCACTGAATCTCATGAAAACTTTAAGTAGAGTTATGTAACATAGACATTGACTGCCAAAATGTTCCATAGGGTCCAGACTCCTTGAACACAGAGAGCTTTATTCATTTTTATAGCTCTAGGACATGGCAGAGTAGACTCTGACTCACTCTCTCTCTCTCTTTCTCCCTCCCCTCAGTCCCCTTCTCCATCTGTCTATGTATTTACCTATATATCTCTATAGGTAAATATATATCTTTTTTTTAATATATGTCTATATATCTATTTTTTTTTTTTTGCTAAATTGAATAAACTCTAAAGATTCTAAGTGCTCTACCCAATTGCTTTCTCTTAATATAGGGTTTTTATGTTGAGTGGATTCCCATTCCTCAGCAACATAACTTGACAACTGACTACAGGTATAGAATATTCCTAATAGTCTGGTTACTGGAAGAAAAAAAATTTCTAGTTTATTTATTGAATGTTCTCTTTATGGCATTTTCTAAAGTAAAAATGTAGCTGTTTGGAAAATTATTGTCACTAAATAAGAAGTGATAGTGAAACTTAAAACAATAAAATATAGTACTTTTATTATTTCTAGTCTACTATAATTTCTAATTGGATGATTTTATTCATTCTAAGAAATTATTTATTACTTGAAAACGTTGTACCATGAAATTTATTTGAGCACACTGTTGCCTTGAGTAGAAATGTCTTCATTTCATTCATAATTTTATGTATCCTATGTCATTGCTTTTCTATGTGAGGATTATGTGAATTTTTCATACTGAATCATAAATACAAACCTTAAAATTATAATTTAGATCAAAATTTCCTACTAGTTTACACCTAGAAACAATTTGAGGAATGTTGTCAACTGATGACTGGGAGACACCAAAACTTATACCTCTAAGGAGGCAGATGCAATGACAGAGCATTGGTGGGGTGTTCTGGCTACTGATAGCAGATATAAACTAGGTGAAAACTAGGATGATACTGAGAGCAGTCTTAAGTGGATTGTGGATTTTCCTTGAATTGTGGATTTTCCGGAAACTTATTTTTCAGATTTATTTCGCAATCCCTATATATCCACATTTACCAATTTTCCAAGGCAAAATACTTACCTTGCACTTGCATATATTCTTAAATTCTCCATGGAAAAGTCAATCAAATAAAAGTCAGTGTGTCCATCAAGTTAAAGATGAAACTGAGTGTAGAAACTATAATATGTGAGGAATGGCTGAAATTACTAAAAATGTTTAATTAAAAAGAAGACTTACAGTGGACTAAAACAACAAAACAACTCTCTTTAAATATTTTAAAGACTTCCATAGAAAGAAAGGATTATATATATTCTTTTCAGGTCTGGAGGAGCAAAATTTGGAAATGGATTTTAGTTTCAAATAAAAAATTTAATAATAATAATAATAATAATAATAATAATTAAAACTCCTGAAAATTAGGATTAATTTTTTGAATGCTGTGAGTGTCCCTTGAGTAGAATTGTTTGAATCAGTTTTGAAGGCCTGTTTGTTAGAGATATGGTCTGAACCTTTTTAAACTGTTGTGTGTGATACTCTAAATAATCTTTATCTAGGCCTCTCATTAAATAAATACATATCAAGTATCTTCTATGCTGGGTCATTATGTTGGTACAGCAGATCAATATCAATAAGACCCAGTGCCTATCATCAAAAAGCACATTGTTTCCACTTCACACACATTCACATGGCTACTACATAAAACAAACAAACAAACAAACAAAACAAAATAAAATAACAACTGTTGAGGATGTAGAGAAATTGGTCTCCTTATGCACTGTTGGTGAGAATGTAAATTTATGTAGCTGCTTTGGAAAATAGTATGGCAGTTCCTCAAAAACTAAAAATAGATCCATATGATCCAGCAATTCCATTTCTAAGTATATACCCCAAACAATTGAAAACAGGGACTCAAACAGATATTTTTACACCCATGTTCATAGCAGAATTATTTACAATAGTCAAAAGGTGGAAGCAAACCGGATGTCCACTGATGGGTGGATAAATAAAATGTGGTATATATCTAATAGAATATTATTCATTCTTAAAAAAGCAAGAAATTCTCACACATGCTACAGAATGGATAAACCTTGAGTACATTATGCTTCATGAAATAAGTCAGTCATAAAAGGTTAAATGTTGTATGTTTCCACTTATATGAGGTTATCTAGAAGAGTCCAATTTATAGAGATGGAAAGAAGAATGATAGTTTGCGGGGGCTGGAGGGAGCAATGGAGAATTATTATATAATGGATACAGAATTTCCATTTGAGAAAATGGAAGAGTTCTGCAGCTGGATCATGATAATGGCTGCACAATGTACTTTATGTCACTGAATTATACACACAAAAATGATTAAGATGATAAGTTTTATGTTATACTTTATCACAGTTGTTTTTAAAGCTCATTGTCTGGTTGTCATTTTTTGCTTTCAAAATCTTGGATTTAATCTATGTATCCACTGAAAATCTCTTATGATTCAACATTATAAGAACTAAATATCAGTTTCTACTCTCGTGTTACTGTCTCAGAGGGCAGCAATGCATTCACACATTTACTCAGCCTAAAAACATAAGAATTAACTTGTATTGCTTCTTTTCCTTCTTTACTCTCACTTCCAAAAAGTTACTAAATCTTATTTCATTCCATCTCCTTAATATCTCTCAAATCTCATACTTTTATTCCAGCAGCCAATGCCTAGTTCAAGTCATCATAATTTCTTGCTTGCATTACTGTAGTAAACTTCTAATTATCTTTATCTACGGTCATATCCCACTCTGATCAATTTAACATAGTTGGCAGAGTGATATTTATAAAAATACTTTTCATTTTACTTTCTTGTTTAAAATTCATTTCCTCCCCAGAGATTTCAGGATAAAGTATAAAATCTTAGCTTTGCATAAAATATTTGCCCTCTCTGGACCCTTGCTTTTTTTAAAAATCTTTTTCTACCTTCATCTCATGCATTCAATAAATGAATATTTATAGAGTACTTTCAATATGAAAAGTATTTTGCTAGGTACTGGCAATGAATGTTGAATAAAATAGACAGTCTGTGGTTTCATGGAGTGTATAATCTAGTTCGGGATGCAGACATTAATTCTAAAATTCATACAGATAAATGCGTATCACAAACAATGGTGAGTGCTAGGAAAGAAAGATAGAGGATAATGTGAGAACATATATGACCTAGTGTGGGGGTCTGGAAAGGCTTCCCCAAGGAGGTGATATTTGAGTTGAGATTTCAAGATTTAGTATGTTTCAATAATACAAAGTGGGGAAAAAATTTAATCAGAGATAACCATAGGTGCTCTCTTTTATGCAAGATGGAGGATAGCATATTTGAAGAGCTAAAAAGAATATGCATGGAGAACAAAGAGAGAAGGTGGTACAAGTAGAAGTTGGAAAGATGGATGGATGACTAAAATTTTGATCTTTATTCTTCAAGTAATGCTTTAGTTATTTTGATTTCTTCTCTTTGTCATGCTCTCTCTCATTTTTTGCCCATTTTATACTCTGTTGCTTCTATGGGGAATGTCGTTTCCGTGCCTCTAACAATATTTATCCTTGAAGAACCAGTCGAGATCATCTCCTCAGCTGAGTTATGTGCTCTGCTTGTATACACTCCTTGGGCTTTGCATAACTCTTCCACAGCACTTGCCAGACTGTAAAGTCATATTATTTTACTAGAACACTCATGCCTCAAGGAAAGGAGCTGAATATCATTCATCTTTGTATCCATAGCCACTAGCACCATTTCTCATGTAGTTTCATTGAAAAATACTTATTGAGTACTTATTCTGGAAAGATACTAAAATGGTAGTACTGAAGAATACAAAGTTGTATAAATATCACCTTTATGGAACTTGGTGTTTATTACGAACAATACATGATAAAGAGCAGCTGCGTTTATACTTTCCTAAGGCCAGCTGTGCACAGAGAAGACAGATACAACAGCTTTATTACACTAACACTTTGAGGGCGAGCATCTATTAGAGTTTAACAAATGCATTATGCCATCTAAGAAATTATCTTCATGTTATGTGCCTTTAGCTCTTTGTTTTCTCCTTATAACAATCTGTATTCAACAGAAACTGAGATGAAGGTGAGAAATCTACAGGAAAACAAGAAAAAAAATTTAAGAACTCTGTTAATACTGTTCAAATAGGCCAATGCCATCTGTCATGATATTTTATTAAATTATTATATTTTATTAGTTTTTCTTTTTAACCATGTATTTTAATAAGATATTTTCCTACATCTTTATATTTTTACATACATTTTTCATCAAGTAACCTTAAATTTACATCTTCCTTTTCTATCTGAAAGTTAGTTTAACCCCACAAAAATAACACAAAATTAATAAGAACACATCAAGCAACTGTTTGGTGGCAATCATTGGGTTTTTACTTGATGAGACCACCTTCTGCTATTAATACACTCAGAATTCATTCACAATTAAGGACCTCAAAATTTTCAATTTTAGCTTTGTTTAAATCTACTGACACTATTTTTATTCAATTTGCCTACATTTTTCCTTCTTAATGAAAACTCTGGTTCTTATACCTTGAGTATAGAACATATGGTAATTGTAGAATCCTATAGAGTAGAAATGATACTTAGATCTTCATGTCTATTTTTACGTCTCAGCATATACTCTAGAGAAAACTAGCAATAAGTAAAACCATGTAGAAATGTTCTGTATTGACAAGTTTCAGAAACACTAGCATAGCTCTTTGTTGGAGAAATCATTTTCATTTTAAGTCTTTGGTAATCCTGATTTAAAGAAATTTATTGACATTGCCTAAAACTATTTTACCATAGATATTATATTTTCCAGCAATATCTATTAAACCATGGAACTAAAATTTTAGAGACAATTCAGGAAATGCTATTATGGTAAATTCATTTGACTTTAGTAAAAGGATGAAATGAAAGCTGTATTCATAATGGCATAATAACATCACTAAGGTAGTTACAGGCAGAACTGGGAGTAGAATCCAGCTCTTCTTTCTTTCAGTCTTGACCACAAGTTCATGTTCTTTAAGAGGACAGATAGATATGGAAGTACATGAAACAACCTGTGGAGTCCCTAAAATTACTAAGACATCATATACAAAACAGATAGCTGAGCTAATGCTGTGATTTAATTAAACTTACATTTAATATCACATTTAATGTTTAAAATATATTAATGAAAAGTATTTTTTATTGACATATTTCTGTATTTGTGCTTTGTATGTTTCATGCCAACATAACATTTAACAATGAATTTTTCTAAACTGTGTGTTACAAGAGTAAATATTTATATTTAGAAAGGGGAAAAATCCAGAGTGAAAACATGCTTTTGAAAAGTTGAAAAATTCATTGTTAAATGTTATGTTGGCATGAAACATACAAAGCACAAATATAGAAATATGACTGTTCTTCCAGTTTATGTTGTAAAACATCTTAAACATATCAAATGTAGCACATATGCACAAGCAAATAGCAATCATGAAACTTTGTTATCAATTAAAACATATCAAGAGAAGCATGTTTGACATGCGCCCAGTAAATTGTAAAAAAATTAATTGCTGAATTGAAATTTAAGTATTAGCTATTAAATGAAAAGCTAATATGCTATAATTTTGCAAATATGTAAACTGTAGTTGTCAGAGAGTGTCCTTCTGTCATAGGAATAGTATTGGCTATAGAAACACTAGCTGCAATAAATAATAAATCCCAATATTTTCAGCGACTAAGCAAAATAGAGATCCATTTCTATTTTGTACCAAGGCATTCTTGGTCAGCATCAGTTTTCATATTATGATTTGACCCTCTCCTAGTTTCTCAGCATCCTCTGAATCCAGAAAGTACATAGGGGAAGACAGGATGGAAAGTCTTGCCTGCTTCTTAATTCCCTCAGTCCAGAAACAACACAAATCATGTTTGCTCACGTTCTTTTGGTGAGGGTTTGGAAATGTAACCCTAAACTGGGAAGTTGCTTCTCAGCAAGTACTCTGTACTATGGAGGGGGAAGCACCAATTTCGGTGGGCAGTTAGTCGTTCTGCCACCTGAATGGGAAATAGCCAAGTTTGTTTTCTATGTAGAGATAATTAGGATAAAAAATTTCAAATCTTAAGAAAAAGCTTGAAGTAAAGATTTATTAATTTATTCAACACACGCACACACACGTAGACACACACAAACACACACACATATCCTACTATGTCCCCAGTTTCTTATTTTTCTGCCCTGCTACCTTCAGTGTGTCACTGACCTTTCAATATCATAATTCAGTTATCTCGATACCAGATTAACAGTCAGATGATACAACATTCAGTAGAAGAAGAAGGTATTTCTTCCTGTTTCACTTTTTATTTTTGAGAAATGTCTTTCACTGAAGAACCTCTCAATACAATTTCCCTCATGTTTATTGGCTAGAATTGTATTGCCTTTATGCCAAAACCAATCACTATCCAGAAAAATGGCACCACTATGATTGGCTTTAGCCATGGTTTCAACCTATATTAAGCATAGTTCTGTGAACAAAACCCGGATTCTATTAGGAAGACAAGAGAAAATGTTGATTGAGTAGGCATCTAACTGCTACTATAATATAAAAATTAAGAACAAAATAAAAACATCCCCAAAATCAAAATGAATGAGATTAGGTTGGTATGACATCATAACAAATGTGTTAGTTTCTAATAACCAATGTACTCTCTTCTAAACTATCTCAAAACATCTCTGTTTGGAGCAGAGATATATCCAAATTGATTATGCCTTAACTGTAATGAAATATAATGATATCAGAAAACAGTTTTCTGTTCTAGATCCACTCCTCATTATTGATGTGCAGTGGAAAGATTCTCAACCATAACAAATGGCCAGTAATCTGGCAGGCATTGCCAATATACTGTCCATCTTCTAAAAAAAAAATCAACATTGTTTTTTTGTGGTATCTGCAAGGATTAAACCATATGTTATATAAACCATATGTTATATAAACTCCCCTTCCAAATACTGAATCTTTCATGAAATCAAGGGACACTGACCCCATTGTAGAGATAGGGTGAGATTGTCTATGAGTGATAATGTCCAGGGACTAAATCCAAAATCAATGAGAGGCATTCAAACCAAAACACTTACTGGAAAGTGCTAGGCCAAAAAAAGGCTATGCAGTCGTAAGAGCTAACATTTATGGAATGTTGGCAATGTGCTGGTTTCTCTGCTAAGTGCTTTTCACCGTTTGTAAATATGATTTTAATCTTCACATATTTAGGTAAGTGTGATTTCTATACCTATTTAGCAGAGGAGGAAATTGAAACGCTGACAGATTAAATAATGTATTCTAAGTCATGCAGCCAGGAAGTGTTAGAGCCATGAGTTAACCCTGAGCAATTGGATTTCAGAGACCATGGGCTGACCCACTGTACCAATCTTCCAGTAACGAACCTTGTGATGGAAACGGGGGATTTGGGACCAGGAGTGAGGAGTGGGGGACGTGGGCTCTGGAAAGTTTCTTGATTCTTGGGAGCCACATAGGTAATTTCTTACTGGTGCCTGTGCCCTTTATCACACAGGACTCTCATGAGAGCATCCTTTGCTTATTCCAAAATGTTTCCAATTTCTTAATAGATGAATCTCAAAAAACTGCGGTGGTGCTGTGTTTAGTCAAAGTATCACCAGGACACAGACTTCATTTTTGGGCTTAGAACAATGATATCAATAGATGAGATGTGAAATTTAGAGCAAAATATCTCTAGACCTGCATTTTTCACAGTGTGCATTCAAATGTATAAAATATTAGAAAGATCCTATGTAAAATGAAATTTTAATATAAATTATAGAATGTAATGAAAAAAACATCTTCCTGAAATTAACTATTTTAATTTCTATCACTAGTATTGGATACCAAGTTAAAAAATAGTATTGAACGTATGAAGAAATTACTGTTATTCATTTATATTCAAATTCATAACATTCCTACTCTGTGTTGATACTATATTTTATGCTAAGAATACAAAATAAAATATAGGTTTTGCTTTAAGTGGCTTATAATCTTTTACGGAGAAACACAATGGAGTTATAGATGGCATATATAGGTTTAATAGTAAAGTGACTGAAAATTTTTTCTTTTTTAAGAAAACATGGAGAAGAGGTTGAGGTTGGACTCAGAAATGGTGGCCTCCAAATTCTGTAGCCCGCTGTTGGCTGCCACAACCCTTAGGAGCCACCTGTCCCAGATGGGCACCACAAGCTACCACCCAGATTTTGGAAAATTCTTTAACAACCATGGACTCCAAGTACAGCAGCAACAACAAAGGAATCTCTAACTACACAAATACGTGAGTATGAAATTGTAAGAAGCTAGAATCGCCATTCCCAAAAGACACGCGGCTATCAGCAGATAAAGCTTATGCAACTGCCAAAAAGTTAGGTTCAAAAGATGTTGTGATGAAGGCACAGATTTTAGCTGGTGGTAGAGGAAAAGGAACATTTGATTGTGGCCTCAAAGGAGGAGTGAAGGTCATTTCCTTTCCAAAAGAAGCAAAAGCTGTTTCCTCACAAATGATTGGGAAAAAGTAAAAAAGGAGTAAAGGGCAGAATTTGCAATGAAGCATTGGTTTGTGAGTGAAGATATCCTAGGAGAGAATATTACTTTGCAATAACAATGGAAAAGTTATTTCAAGGTCTTTAATAGGAATTTCTCAAGGTGATGTCAACATTGAAGATGTTGCTACAGAGACCCCGGAGGCCATAGTTAAAGAACCTATCGATATTGTAGACGACATCAAAAAGGAACTGCTGTTCAACTTGCACAGAAGATGGGATTTCCACTCAATGTTGTGCATTCTACAGCAGAAAATACGATCAAGCTTTGCAGCCTTTTTCTGAAAAATGATGGCATCATGGTATAAATAAATCCAATGGTAGAGGATTTAGAAGGATACAAAGATCAATTTTGATTCTAATTCAGCTTATTGCCAGAAGATCTTTGACCTATGGGACTGGACCCAGAAAGATGAAAGGGACAAAGATGCAGCTAAGGCAGATCTCAATTACATTGGCCTAGATGGGAATATAGGCTGTCTAGTAAGTGGTACCAGTTTGGCTATGACCACAATGGATATAATCAAACTTCATGGAGAGAGACTCCAGCCAATTTTCTTGATGTTGGTGGTAGTGCCACAGTCCATCAAATAACAAAAGCATTTATCACTTCAGATAAAAAGGTACTGGTTATTATGGTCAACATTGTTGGAGAAATCATGCCATGTGATTTATTGCACAGGGTGTAGTCATGGCAGTAAAGGATCTGGAAATTAAAATACTTATTGTGGTATGGTTATAAGGTACCTGAGATGATGCTAAAGCACCGATAATGGACAGTAGACTTAAAATTCTTTTTTGTGATAACTTGAAGTTCCTAAAATGGTTGTAAAGCTCTCTGAAATAGTGACCTTAGCCAAGCAAACCCAGGTGAATGTGAAATTTCAGTTGTCAGTCTGCCTAGAACTCATTGGATGGCTGAAGGTATTAAATGTGCTATAATGGTTAAAAATACCATGTTCTGTATTATTATTGTTCTTTTTAGTGTGTGAAGATTGTAATTACCATTTAGGCACACAAAAAAATTTAAAAACATTTGGTCTATTTAATTCTGCTGTTGAGAATGCGCTCTTTGCATAAAGAATACTTAATGCAGTTATCTAGTTTCTTTTGTTGCAGCCTCCTTTTTCACTTCTACAGAATGTTACTTGAAACATGCCAGTTTATTATTGTTGGATACTACATTCTTTAATGAAATAAGTCCTATGTATAAAATAAATATGAAGATCAAGGTTTATTCTTTAATGTTAGAAATATATCTAATACCTAGTCTCGTAAGTAAGCAATGCATTAAAACAATGTTATATAAAAGTGTTTATCTCCAACACCAAATGCCTAACTAAATATATCGATCACTATTTATAAACAGAGCTTTCAAACACTCCCCAGAATATTCTTTTAAGTATTTCAGTGAAGTAACTTGTTAATTATTTGAACATTGTTTTAATTATTACAAAATACTGATAACTCCAAGTCTTTATGATCCTGTGGTATTGAGAACCTCGAGGTTTGTATCAAATAAAGGTATATTTCCTAATGACTTGGCAGAAAAATATTAACAATGTCAATTTAAATTAATAAAAATCTCTCAATAGGAAAAAAAAAGACAGAATAGAATGCTCTATAGAGCCTACTTGGGAGGCTGATAAGCAGGTTTGTCTATCTGTTGACACAAAATAAACTGCCCCCAAAACTTAGTTACTTACAAGAGTCATCTAGTTATTTACAATTTTTTGGATCAGGAATTTGAGCTGGGCTTCTCTAGGATGGCTTGGTGTTGCTTCAAGTGATGTCATTTGAGCTCATGTGTGTATTGGGCTTCATCTGGGATGGAAATGATTAAGACCTCTCTACATATGCCCTTTTATTCATGAGGAATCTAGTTCAGACTTTTGTATACAGTATGTAAAAATGTTTCAAGAGACAGAAAACCCTAATTCACAAGTGCTTTTGATTTTTCTGCTTGTATCACATTTGCTAATGTTTATAGGCTAAATCAAGTCCTATGGTCAAGATCAGAATCAATTTTAGATGGTACTACACAAGGACATGGATACAGGAAAGTCCATCCATCCCTTGGGGGCCACTGTGGTAATTTAATATGATAGATGCCTTCTGACCTCAATGATTTTCATCTCTCCTACATGTTACTAAAACAAAAAGAGTTATCTGCACCACCCTGTCCCCTTTTCCAATACACAACATACAGTGGGGAGATAGGGAAAAGATTACTGCAATAGGCAATCCATTCAAAGAACAGGAGGCATACAACAGTCACTGTTTTGTAGCAATTCTGAAATATAGCCAGGCTTCCCTATGCCTGCTACTGTTTCAGGGACTGTTACCTTATCAAGACCCAGTCCTGCTCCATGAGTGTTTCTCTAGTCCACTGTGCTTCACAGCTCTTGGCTCTGCCCTCTGAGAAGTCTTGTTTTTTTTTTTCTGTAAGAAATGGCTGAGTAGGTTTCTCATCCTGTTTCCTGCCTATACAAAATTGAATTCCAGAATCTTCTTTTGCTTTTGAGGTTTCTCTGTCCCTTTGATCATCCAAACTGATTTAATTTCTTTAAAAATGTCGTAGGTTTTCTATGAATTAAAGTATAGTCCACTCCATTAGACAAAAGTCACATACACAATTCTTTTTGAGATATCTTTTTCTAGTTATCTTCAAAAGTATTTCATGAACCATAACTTTATGATTTCTAGAGGTCAAGATGAGAAGGTCTAATAGTTACTACTTTGACTATTTCAGAAGTCTTAGCAAAGAGTCTTATAGCATTGATAGGATATTTACTCTGGAACTAATTTTTTTTTCTCTCAGAATGTTTTTCTATTTAGAGGGGCTGGAGATGTGAAATAGTTTTTTATATTCCAACTCAGAAAGCCTGGCTTCTCTGTATCCAATTCTGATTGAAAAACTAGCAGTTTTCCCTTTAACTCATCTCTCACATCTGTATTTTATCATATGCCATTAAAAGAAGACAATTGAAATTTCAAACATCTTGCCTAGAAATCTTAGTAGATATATAATTGCATATATTTTCTATTCCATAGATATCCTTTTTATCAGTTTTTGTTTTTGTTTTTGTTTTTGCTGTTACATTCATGGTTTACCATTTTTTCCAGACTGCAAATAGTAGTTTCCTTGCTCATTTTCTGGCCTCTACTAACTGTTTTTTTTTTTTTTTTTTCTTTTTAACATAGGTTTTGATAACAATTTCCTTAGCTCTTTTTTAGCCTTTGCCTGCCATCAGGTTCCAAAGGCAATGCCTCTTCTCAGCCTCCTCTTTGTCCAGGTTTCCAAAGCTGGATAAGGTGGTCATTTATTAAAAAAGGAGAAAACCTCAAAAAAAAGAAAAGTAGGAGGCAGGGGAGGCCAGGCCAGGCTCGCAGGTCTCATCACTAATTTCTGCACCTGTTTTCGTGCCTGCAATGATCCCACCCATCTGCTCCAGGTTTCTGCAGGTATAGGTGACACTCATAAAAACAGTATCTGGATAGGAGGGTCTTTGGGACCTGCAAAGTGGAAAATCTTATATCTGGGAAAATGAAGATTTGTGTTTGCTCAAAGGAGTAAGGTGAAGGTGTGATGGGGAAAGGGAGAAGTTTGTAAAACTAAGACTGTGGGAAAGTTCAGATGTTATCATTAAAGAAAATTTGATGCAAAACAAATAAGGAATTCATGGCCCCTACATAGCTTAATAGGTCCTTATTGCATAACATATGCCATATTTTCATTTTCTAGTAAATTATAATTTGAAATACCAAATGCAATTTGCAAATATATTTTTTAAATAGGTGTCATAACTTATTGAGAAATTTTACCCTGAACAATTAATTGTATATAACAAAATAATTCTTCCCAAATATTATTTGAAATGTTACTTTTTAAACAAAACATCAACAATCATTAAAAATAACACACATGTATAATTGTCTATGTATAATATTGTTTCTTTTAAAACATGACTTCTGAATTATATCCTTGCTGTAGTATTTCTATAATTATATAACTAACAAAAATTATTATGCAAATGGAATCATTTGCAATGTAAGGTAATAGTGGTACATAAAGTTATTATTTACAGTAGGTTTATGACATATTTATTACAAATGCCTAATTTTTTCCACGCTAACCAAGTACATAAATTATATCATAGTGGTGGATTGAGAATTACAAGAATGAAATATTACATTAAGATAACATCACTCATAGGAAAAGCACAGGTTTATGGTTCATGGCCAAAGAGTAAAACAAAACAAAACAAAACAAAGCAAAAAACATTAATACTAGCATTTTTCATCAGAGAATGCCTTTCTTCATCCTTCCTTATTATCTAAAGTTCATATTTCTTTAATTTCCAGCTCCATTCTCAGACCCCGTTCGGCAGCTTCAAGTTGCCCTGTCCTTCAGGACTATGCTATGTTTTACACTCTTGTATTTCTTCTTGGCTTGAGTTTTTATTATTTAAATATCAAGTCAAATTTGTATATATTATCTTTTATGGATATTCCTGTCTGTGAAACTAGTTCTCAAACCCTTGAAGGAATTTATTCAACAAACATTCTTTTAGTGTCTAGTCTACCATGTGTTAGGCACAGTGCTACATTCTAGTTTTATAATGGTGAAAGTAAAACATCCTCCTCCCCCTTCCCTCCAAAAAAATGATATCCCTGTGGAGCTATATTTTATTGGTGGATCTGGAAGCTAATCAAAGATTATTTGAATACATGTTAAACATATCTGTGGTGAGTGCAACAAAGATGAAGTACATGGGTGTGAGAACATGTGATGGGGTAACTTATGAAGTTAGGTAGGTGAGAAAAGTCTCTCTAAAGAAATGAAGATTGAACACAAATCTGAAAGAATGGTACGAGTTAACTAAGTAATGTGAGCTTGGAGGGTAGGAAAGAATACTCCAGACATAGGCAATAGCGTATGAAAATTTCCTGTGGTGGAAAGTAGAATGGTAAGTGTCGGGGAACTGAAAGCAGAGCACACCCATGAAAGTTCACAGAGAATGGGACATGGTGTGAGAGGAGCTTGAAGCAATAGATTCCAAACCATGTTAGTTACTTTAAAGATTTTGGTCTTCCTTTGCTATGGACTGAATACTTTCCCCCCAAAATGTATATGTTGAAGCCCTAATCCCTAGTGTAATGATATTTGGAGGTGGGGCCTTGAGAGTTAATTAGGTTTAGATGAGCTCATAAGAGTTGGACCTTCGTGACGGGTCTCATGCCCTTATAAAAAGAAACACAAAAGAGCTTGTTTTCTCTGTCCATTTCTTCCTCTCTCTCCCACTGCCTTCTCAGTCCTGTCTTTGCCATGTGAAGACATAGGGGAGAGGTAGCCATCTGCAAGCCAAGAAGAGACCTCACCAGAGCCTGGCCATACTTCCCGTCTCTAGAACTATGAGACAATAAATTTGTTGTTTAAACGACTCAGTATATGCAATCTTGTTATAGCAGTATGAGCAGACTAGGACATTAACCTAAGAGCAATGGAAAGTCATTGAAGAATTCTAAGTAAATTGATTATATTCTAGAAAGGCTATGGTGTGGATAATGGAATAGTTGGATATCAGTAGATGTAGAAAGTATTGTCAGGACATGAATCTGACACCTCTTATGCACCTTCCTTTGTGCCATTCTCTCTCACATTTTTAGCTAGTTGCTCCACCCCAGCTGACTTAGGCCTTTTCTGGTTCAAATCCCTGGAGTCTACTATCCTCTTACCTGGAAGACTCAGCCTTCCCTTTTGGCTACTGCTGAAAAACCAAGTTAACTAGTCTCATGCTCTGACTTTCTGGCTTTTCCTGCTAATTCTGTGTTTGTACAGAGTCCACTTCACAGGATGTGAACCATCAGAGCCAGATAATGGTACTCCAAAATGTTTAAGTTAACTCTTTGTGAAGTCACTTTGATTATTGGGAAACAAGGGATAGGAGGAAACCAAATGAATAAATTATCCCTCTTTCTTCTTTCCTGTGAACTACACCTTGGCACATTTTCTTTGAATATTATCTCTAGAGATCCCATATGGTTGAACAACCAGATATGTCTGCTTTGCAATGGCCAACATAATAACGCAGTACCTTGCATTACTTCCCATCTTCTTCTCTCTTAGTTTGCTATGTCCTCACTCTTCCTGCCCTGGGTCGGCACCTCAAAAATTAAATATCAGTCCTTAATTTCACCTCAGGTTTTGGCATGTGAAGGCGGAGAACTTTCACAGCAGTATCTGTAATATAATGAGTCTGGAGCAGGGTAATGAGATAGAGATGGCTAGTTTCCTAGGTATGCTCTAACAAAGTACCTATGACTGGGTGTCTTAAAACAACTGAAATTTATTCTCTTACAGTTCTGGAGGCTGGAAATCTTAAATCAAGGTATTAATATGCCATGCTCTCTCTGAAGGTTCTAGAGGAGAATTTTATCTTGTCTCTTCTTTGATTTTGGTGGTTACCTGAAATCCTTGCTGTTCCTTGGTTTGTTGCTGTTTCCCCCAGTCTCCACCTCTGTTGTGCATAGTGTATGATTCCAACTATGTGACATTCTGGAAAAGGCAAAACTATAGACACAACAAAAGGATCATTGGCTGCTAGAGGTTGGGGTGTGTGTGTGTGAAGGGATGAAGAGGTGGAGCACAGAGGACATTTAGGGCAGTAAAAATATTCTGTGTGATACTATGCTGGTAGATATGTCATTACACATTTGCCAAAGATCCATAGAATGTATAACACCAAGAGTGAATGCTAATGTAAAGTATAGACTTTAGGTGATTATGATGTGTCAATGTAGGTTCATTGTTTGTAACAAATATACAACCCTGGTGCCAGCTTTTGATAGTGAGGGAGGCTGTACATATGTATATGGCAGCAGGAGATGTAGGGCAAATCTCTGTACTTTTGTCTCAATTTTGCTGTAAACCTAAGTGGTCTCCTTTTCTAGACTTTATGGGTTCACTTCAG